>NC_135478.1:190865363-190867863 GCF_052094955.1 Ictidomys tridecemlineatus | reverse complement strand
GAGCAAAACATAATATAACATACTAGGTTCAAAATTAATCAATATCAGATTGAATTGGAAAATAAAATTCTCATTTGTTCTATTATATTCCCAAGATATTTGTTATTACTAGAGCTATAATACTATCCTGTTTGCTATATATGATCATTATTTAGGGTAAAAACGTGTTGTGTTGAAAATATCCTGTAACTTTACATGTTTATATGCTAACTTTTTCAATGAAAATTTGAAATATTAAAATGGTATCTTTTTGTTCAAGACAATGACTTTAATTTGTCTGTAGGATTTTAGGCATTTGTTTAAGCCAGTAAAAAGAAGTGATGAATACTTTTTAAACTAGTTGGTTTTCATTTCGTTAAAATCATATCTCTTATCATTTGCTTTACAGATGCCCTTCTTCAAATCATGTTAAAAGACATCCTATTTCAGTTTCAAAAAATTAAAAATATTCATACATTTTTTCATTTTTTTTCTTACACATTCAAGTATGTCCTTCATATTTGGCATTTTGATTTATTAGGCAATCTTAGTATTAAAGACTTTTAGCAAAGCAGGTCTAGATTTCAAATGCACTGGGCATGGTGTCCATGATGAATTAATTTCACTAGAGCACAAAAGTTATCATTATTTAAATGCTAGTTTCTTTCAGATTTTATATCATCATCAACTTTTCAAAATGAGAATCTAGCTAATATTCTTAGATAAATATATATATATATAAATATATGTATATAAATATATTTCTTTGTTGCTTATGTAGGTTTCCTTCACCCTTTCTTCTGTGACTTTGCATAGAGATATTCAATAATGTTTCAAATTGAGAATTTAACCATGATTAAGATATATTTGAGAATATATGAAAATTTTCAATAGGATGGCTGTCTTTGCTTTAAATATTTTATTCAAAATCCTTTTAAATTAATATATATTTTGGCAAATAAATAAGACACTAGAATAAATAAGGTGCTAGACATAAAATACCTCAATGTAACTCTAAATAATTTAGGAAAATTAGAAATAAATAGTTAAAAACTTGTTATGAGTACTGTTATTTTTCAGGAAGTCATTATTTTTCATTCACTTATTGTGATTGAATGGGAAAGGCCAAAGCAAAAAACAACAACAGTAACAAAGCTTCCTTAATATTAAGGCATCAAAAGAGAAGGAAATGTGGTAGAAGATGGGGGCTATTTTTCCCTTCTTTCCATCCATGACCTACATAGTTGGATGCATTGACTGACTGATCTGAGATTCATACACAGATACATATGTATGTGCATACATGCAAGGGTGAAAAGTGGGCAAATGGAAGGGAGGGTGAAGGTGAGGAAGACAAGAGAGAAGGAGAGAGAAATGGTAAGAGAGAAGACGATGCTGAGTAAGCACCTAGGACCAATAGTGTCCCTGGTGGTGGTTAGGATAACACAATTAACCATACTTACCCAGGTCAAGTTTCGAACTTTTCAGTGTTGCAGCAAATTCAGAATAGGATATATGCAAGCTTATGTTATTGCTCTGGCATATAACTGTGTCACATGGTACAGTTTTATATCAATAGAACATATAACTCTTAAGAGGAAAAAATAAAACCAACAAGTCTAGCGTTCAGTACTACCCTATCATAAAGTAAGGAGGTCTAATTGAGCTATGTCTTTATATCCTGCTATTTGTACAAATAAAAGACTACATCTTGATGCAAAATAAACACAAAAGCACTGTTGTGACTATAACAGGGAGTCATATACTAATTTATATAATAAGTGGTTGTGCACGCTTTATTCAAGATTATGGCTGCAAGAAATGGCATGAATTGCTGGGTGTGTTTAATGCTGGATTATAGCAATTTGAAACATGTCAAACACATGGCTAATGCCTCATGCTTCACTCATTCTTGCGTAAACCTGCATAGCCACCATCCATTATACCCTTGGTAACAACACAATTCTGCAAGTAAATATTGTTACACTAAGTAACCTTTCAATTCAAGTTGTTTAGGAAGAGAAAATGCAATCTTGTGCAGTCAGTTCCAGTGTCAGTTTAATGTTTCAAAAGGGAAGTGGTGTAGAGAATAAGTATCTGTACAGTGACTTGCTTAAAAAAAAAGAAGAGAAAGAAAAAGGAAAGAAAGGGAAATTTCATGTAGGGAAGAAAAGTAGAACTGTGTCTTTTGAGTGCAAGATCTGAAGAGTTAATTTCTAATGTGGCTAAAAGTTGTGTATGATGAAAGACTTGGGGTTTAACTTACACTTCAGACAAACATTAAAGTAGCGACTCCCAAACTCACCTTTCTCTTTAATGACCTGAAATTTATTTTCACTGATTTTTGTAAAATGTTTGTGGTAGGATTGAGAAGAATGAATAATTTAGTTTGATATGTTTAGAATCACAAGCACATTCACTCTGAAAGAATATGCTGAATTTATAATTATTTAAAATATGCTTAAAAGGTAAACATCACCTCATGTTGTGTTAGAAATATTTCTTCTAGTGGGAAATGACT
>NC_135478.1:190685363-190855363 GCF_052094955.1 Ictidomys tridecemlineatus | reverse complement strand
TTTCAGCTAGATAAAACAACTAGCACAAAAGCTACTCTTAAAAAAATATGTGTGTTTTGATTATAGATATATACATATAAATGAGATGGAAGTCAATTGGCTAATGGTGAAAAGCAAATATATATCATAGTATTAAAACTAAAGTGTTATATGAATATTAGTAATTAATGGTTATGAAATAGCTCAGAAATTAGTAATCAGGAGCTAAAAGTTTTAGCTACTAATTGCCTAATTTCCTCTGGCAAAAGAGGAGTTAATATTAAAAGTGTAAAATAATAGGCATTTTGTGGCTACCTAATATTGGGGGTAAATTGTCCTCGGATCCTTGTGTTGAGATGGTTCATGGAGACCAAAAAGATCTCTGTGTGATATTTGAACTTTGATTCAGTGAATGAGCCATTCTTACCTTGTGGAAATTGTGCTGTTTCTATAGTTTCTCTTCATTTATTCTCAACATTCCAGTGTTGTCTAGTAGATGTATTTGCTACATAATCATTCTTGAATAACCTTCTGGGAAATCAAATTTAGATTTTCTTTTGGGGTTCCAAAATATTCAAAGAAAATCTTTTACGAGTTGTTTACAAGTATTAAAACATAAATAATTGAGATTAGTGAGAAATCTGTATTTTTATTCTTATTTACATAATGCTTAACTTCTCCTAAATTCACCTTGTTTTGGTACTTTTACTTTTAATATACTGTTCATTATTTTAGCGTACTGCTGATCCTACATCTTTTAATATTTATGTTAGATGTTAAGGTGCAGTAGTTTGGTTGATGTATTATATGTATTATATTCCACCTTATATGTAGCAAAATAAAAACACAGAGAAGCAACAAAAGTAGATATATAAATGAAACTATTGGAAGATATTTGTTATCTTCTTTTAACTAATAGGTGAGATGTTTATGTATGTATTATAAGTAATACAAAATACATTATAATTAAATATATGGAAACCAGTTTGTAATTTGAAACAAACATGAACTACTATATAATGTATGCCTAAATAGACATTTTACACCAGCGCTGCCAAAAGACACTCTGGTGTGAGATGGTTGACATGTTTTGCTTTACATTTTTAACTATCAATTTCAATGATGAGTGTCCTAAGGGCCATGTTATGTTTCCCATTGATTTAGATGGAAAATACACATTGCTATCTTTTTTTTCACTACATGTGAATATCTTCTAATAATAATACATTTACTGTAATGTTGAAATGCACTCATTCTCCCTTACACATTTTTATGTTTGAAGATAAAGTGTAGCAAGAGTAAATTATGGCTTAAAATTATTTCAAGTGACTTTGAATACCACAGTTGAACTAGTAGTTTTTAAATTTTTTTCAACTCATAGTAAACATAATTAATGGCTAATAATTAATTTTATGTACTCAGGTAGAAAAACTAAAATGTGTGAAATACTTCATGATAAATTAGGTGATGATTACCATTAGGAAATTAAATGGTTATCAATGTGACTTTCTAACTTTCTAGAAACAGCTATTCCCCAGTTATGGAAGTGTGTGCCAATAAAACAGAAAAATGAATTCCTCCTAAAATGTTGCTTGCATACTGAACATGCCTGAAATCAGTGCTTCCAAATCATTTTGTATTTCTAGTGCTAAATATATTCCCCCACCACCATTTTTCTAATCTGTGGAGAAGGATCTACAGATAGAAGAGGTGAGGACAATTTATAGTCAATCTGACCAGATATGGTTTTATTTTCTAAGTTCATTTACACATAGTGGAACAATCTGTTTTGTTAAGAAAAGTTAAGATGCATAAAACGGTTTCTCAGTCAAAGGCCACATTTGACTAGTACTGTCAAATTTTAATGCCTTCCACAAATATATGCTTGTTATACCAAAGATAAGATTATCTCCTGGAATTTTTTAATATATGTGCTCAATCTGTATGAATTAATTATAGGGCCTAATAATGTAGCTCAGTATAAGGGTACTTACCAAGCCTCCGTAAGGTCCTGGATTGGATACCCAGCATGGAAAAAGAGGAAACAGAGAAAGAAAGAAATTATAGTTTTATCAATAACAAAATGCCAAGGCCATGTGTGTGTGTGTGTGTGTGTGTGTGTGTGTGTGTGTGTGTGTTGGGGGGGAGAGTATGTGTAGTTTTGTTTTTTGGTACAGGAGATAGAACCCAGGGGAGCTTAACCACTGAATTACATCCCCAGCCCTGGTTTTTTTTTTTTTTTTTTTTTTTCTGAGACAGGGTTGCTAAGTTGCTTATGGCCTTGCTAAGTTGCTTATGGCCTTGCTAAGTTGCTTAGGTTGGCTTTCAACAGGTGAGCCTCCTGCCTCAGCCTACTAAGTTGCTTGGATAACAGGGGTGCACCCCCATGTCCAGAAAATTTAGTTTTTCATTTAAGAGAAAATCTCTTGCTATCTTTTGAAATCTCATATGTCCCAGGGACAACCCACCCCTCTACTCCCTACAGCGTTAAAAAATATCCCACCTTATATGTAGAACTCAGCCCGGTTACTGAATAAACATTATTATAATCTCTCATAACATAGGTTAATGTAGGCTGCCTGAACTTGAGTTGTGAATGTGGAATTTAGAAATCCACATCTGTTTATTTGCTATGTTCAACAGCTACAAACCACACTCTTTTTACTAATTATTAGAAGGAAACACCTTTCTGTATAAGATTCTTATGCTATTGCAGAGGAAGAAGTGGTCTGGGGGTTTAGAAATGAGGGAGTGATTCAGTTGTCTAGGTTGTCAGCAAAAGATTCAGGAAAGACATTTTAACTGGTCATGCAGATGAGGGAGAGGACTGATGGGCGGAGAAAAGGAGGGAAAGATCCTGGGTGAAAGAAAAGGTGCACAAAGACAGGAAAGTGTAAAGAACAAAATACTGGACCATTTATTTTTTTGTTGCCCCTCATTCAAACATTCTTTGGGAGAGTAATGAGGATATTACTTAGGAAAGATCTCAATTTTGGAGTTCCTTGAACATAATTCCCATGAGTTTTCATTTTATTCCATAGATATTAGCCTTTAAAGACATTTCTCCCCAGTGGAAACATGATGGCAAAGGTATAGTTTCAAAAAGCAACTTTTCACAGAGTGGCCTAGGAATAGGAAGTGCAGAAAAATAACAGGAGAAAATTTGTTATAATATGCAAACATGATCATACTTGGATTGGTGTGGTATGGACTTTGAAACATTGAGTTAAAAAGCATGATGTGGATTTTGAAAGTCAGTTAAGAGAATCACACCATTGGAGTTCAATGATTATAAGCTATGCAGTCTTGGACAAATCCCCTAACCTAAGATTAATTTTCTTTATAAACTGGAGATAAGAATAACTATCAGATTACTTTTGGAATTAACAAATTTATGCTTATAGAATGCTTAGTATACCTATTAACTTAACAAATATTTATTGATTACCTACTTTTTAGTAGAGTCTTTGCTAGACACCAGATAAAATATTGAGCAAACAATCATATGGTCCTTGCCTGCATGAAACTTACTATTTAGGCCAGGGAATAGAAACTAATCAAGTAATTGCATACATGAATACGGAACTTTGTGAAAAATGCTTCAAAGAAATGTTACTTTGGGAGTATCAGTAGAGACAGAAAAATGGTAAGAAACCTTGAGGATTTGAACAATGAGTAAAAGTATCAGATAAAGGTAGAGAAGGCACTTCTCTATGCTGGTATATAATAAATAAATATATACTTAAATGGTAGTCAGAAATGAGAAAATATAATTTTCAATTAGATTTAGCTTTGCCTTTACTTTTATATACCTTTGTAGCAGAAATTGATACATTAGTAGGATAGCTTCTACAAATGATTCTGACCTGTAGATTGATAAGTGGAAGAAAACTGGTTTTCCTAAAACTTCTCAATCTTTATTTACATTAAAATGTTGTACAATAAATCTTCTCTATGAGCTGTTTTTATTCAAAATTTATCTCTCATAAACATATGATAAACACACAAAAAATGAATACTTATGGAGTGAAGTTATTGTGGTGCCTTTTGGGATATGATTTTGTTGTCTCTTTAATTTCATCTAAATTTCTTAAATCTTGTGTCTTTATGATATACAGAATGTAGATTAAAATGTAACTTTATAGGTTTTAGAATGTTTGTGTCATTTTGGAAGCAGTGTGTCTTGACATCTGCCAACTTACACAGGGAGTGGCTCAGATGATCATTTAATTTTTTTAATACTTTGAAGTTATCATGGGAATGTTACTTCTCTTCCTTTGTTAAGAAACCATATTTGCAACAACTGATTGCAGTTCTTCTATGCAGTGTTTCTATCTACCAAGCATCTGGTGTAATATGGGAAAAAGAATAAACTCTATTTAACAAGACTATTGTGAGGATTAAGTAAATTTTGATTGATTAGAAGAGAGTCACATATATTGCACATGCTCAATAAAAATTAGCTGTAAGGATCATTGTTATTACTAAGTAATAAAAAGCCTCTTCATTATATGGTCTTTACATAGTCAGATGTGCAAGTATTCCAGCCATACTGCCTCAGAGAAGACAAAGAGTAACCTACTCTCTCAATTCATGTCTCTGTAGACCTGCAGAGTACATGCCCAAGCCTGCTCTGATTGAACCTTCATTATTCTATAGATCGTCTTGTAGATGTGCTCAGTTCAACTGAGTAGCCACTAAGCACGTGGATATTGAACACCTGCAAGTGGCTCTTCTGAATTGATGTGTGCTATAAGTGTAAAATACACATTGTATTTCAAAGACTTAGTACAAAAGGGAGAATGTAAAATACTTCAATTTTTATAACTGATCAAATGTTAAAATGGTATTTTGGTGTATACTGGATTAGTACAAATAGCATTTAAAATCATATTGTGTCGTGTGGCTTGTATTGTTTTTCTGTTGGATGTCATTTGATTCTAAGATCCTGACTGAAGTGCAGCTCACTGCAGTTTCATTTGGGCCTATAATTAATTCTCTTTTTTCTCTGATTCTGTAAAGTCTTACCAGGTATTTTGTGTACAACCCTCAACTAAGCCTCTGAAATGACACCAGATTAGTATGTTTTGTTGACACCTCCCTTCTGGAATCCCCTATAAAGCAAAAGGAGAGATTATTTTCATTCATTTACTTTTTTCCTAGCACAGACATGCTCTATCACTGAGCTACCCCCACTAGCCCTTTTTATTTTTTGTTTGGAAAAAGGGTCTCACTTGCCCAAGTGGCATTAAACTTGGCGATACTCCTGCCTCAATCTTCCAAGTGGGATTGCAGGTATATACCACCACACCTGGCAAGAGGACAGCCTCTTGGAAATGATACACATTACCATGGGTGTAATACTGCATTTCAGTAATGTGTCATGTTAGGAGGTGTCATGAGATAATATTTATGTATCTACTTAAGTCAAAGAGGCAAGGAAACCCACATTTCTCTATTTATAAAGTCATGCTATCCAATGGAAATATTTAGGTTTTAAAATAAAAATATATCCATTACTATAGCTAGTTCTTTTTTGAATTCACATAATTATTGTATACAGTACAGATAGTTTTGAAAGAAAACAATGAGAAATGAATGTCTAAGTGTTTTGTGGCCAAGATAACATCACTATGTTGAATTTTTTTTTTTTTTTTGCTCCTACAATTTAAATCATTTTGAAGAGAAATTTGCTAAAGGATAATTTGGAGTTTAAAAGTGGCCCACACTGCAAATAAATGTCCTGAAGACACAGAATAAAAATGAATTTAGATCAGAGTTTTTATGGTTAATCCAGATTCCCAGTGCCCTCCATTTAGCACAATTCTGGTCTCAGATGCCCAATATAAAATGGAATAGCCATTAAAGAGACACCCCCTGTAGCCTAATTGTTGCTGTTCGTTTACTAATAGAGTAACAGTATCAAATTCAACTTGATTTAAAACATGAAAGCAGAAGATACTCATGTGATCCAAAGAGAAACTATTGTTTGATTTCTTTTTTTAAGTTGAAAATAAAGAAATCTAAGCCATGTGAATGTGGTATTATTGCAACAAAAGTAACATTTTAATACTTTTAAAAGCTACCAAGATAGCTTGGTATAAATTATTATTATATGTGAGATTATATAAATTGCAGATCCATTCTCTCATTTTTAATTTTTCTTATTCCAGCATGATTTGATAAAAGTAAATTTGTTTTCTTGGATATGAGTTTTTACTGAAAAGTCCTCTCCAATTCTAAAATATCATGATTTGATTATGTTGAGTGCACTGTTGTAATAATATTTCCATATTCTAATGAATGTAGGTATGTAACACAATCTTCCTAGCCCTCTGTTTTCTATCTGTAAACCAACAAAAGTTTTATTTTTGTCACTTGAGATGTATAAGAATAATCTTCAAAATCAAAATCCTCTGTTGATTTGATCTTTAATTCCTCTTAATTTTGAACCAAAATACAAATGCAAGGATGTAATCGTGGTATTCAAATTTAAATGTAATATTATGGTAACAATAAACATCATTATGTTAAAGTATAAATTTTCCTAGAATATTTTATAATATAAATTTCATTGTTTTAACTTTGATAGCAAATACCTAGTAAAGATGGTTCCTTACATAGTACATTATTTTTCACCTCCAAAATCTTCTCAATACCAATCCCAGTGGTAAATGTCTATAATCTCAGCTACTCTGGAGATTAAGGCATAAGGATCAAAAATTCGAGTTTAATTCAGTGGTAGAGCACCTGCCCAGTGTACATGAGACCCTGGGTTCTATTTTCAGTACCACCAAAAAGAAATTATAGACAAGTACCTCTTTTTTATTCCCTTTTTCTTTTCCTTTTTTTTTTTTTTGGTGGTACTAAGAAAGAGGTACCTGTCTATAAGTAATTATAATAAGGAAACACACATTCATTTATGTTACATTAATGTAATATATATATATATCATTTTTGGACAGTTCTGTGAGGTAGGTAGCTCGCCTTATGATCCCTATTGTGTAGATGAGAATACTACACAGTTAGGAAGACTCAAACTTAAGTTCTCTGACCCTTAATTCTGTATCATTTTAAAGACGGTATATTCTCATTATTATTGTTTCATAAACAATATTTTTAGTTATTTAAATAAGACATTTAAGTATTTATGATTAATATTTTCACAACAAAATTTCATCACTGTAATTAAAGCATATCCGCCTCTTGGGAACATGATTGAGTGAATGTCTTTAGAACATAAATGAAGTTTTTAGATTTCATTTCTATATGGCCAACCATTTTACCTACTTCTCTTTTTTACCTCATAATATGAAAATTACCTTTTTCAGAAGTCTGTATTTTATCACTAAGTGACTTGAGAGTTTTAAAGTTATTGGCTAAATGTTAGATATTTTATATGATGAGGGGCATCCAGAGATCAGAAAATGACTCTTTTGCATAAGTCATTTGAAAAATACCATTAGAATAATCTAAATGATCACATTTACTTAAACTTTGTTTTATTTAATATGACTTAAGTGATCCACTGGCTGAGATTTAGTAATATTTAATATAGAAACTGTAGTACTTATTTAGTAATTTTGTCAAGTGTCATCTGTGACTATTCTGTAGAGACTAAGCTTCATAGCCTATTATACGCTAGTATAACCTGTGCTAACAAATAGCAGTAATGATCACACTGATAATTTATCCACATTTTTAATTAATAAAAGTGATGAAAAAGAGCTTTGATGCCTGTGGTTCCCAATACTGAAGTGCTCAAATATCATGACTTATCAAGATCATTAAATGATGTTCTCTTTACTCAGTGATTTCAAGACACAGTCTGGTCTAGAATAAAACTAAAGATAATGATAGTGATATGCATCTAATATATGTCTTAACACTTAGAAATGATTCAGAGTAAGCAGGGATAAAGTAGTAATGGAAATTTAATAATTCATTTTAAAAGAGAACTAATTAGATGGCAAAGAAAGAAGAAAAGGAAAAGAAAAATGGAAAATGGAAGAGATGAAGATAGTTTGTGTTCTATTGGAATCTTGGAAATTCTTAGAAAATTTAACTTTCACTACTCAAGTACGTCAAGTCAAGGTGCAAAGGTTTGGGCAGATTACTGGCCCAAAATATAATCCATAATTTTTTTTAACCCTAACTCCAATCAATATTCTGGTTTTTATTTGTGTGTATATCTTTGTGATAGGTATAATGATAATCAACTTTAAAATTGGGCTGTGTACCCCTTTCTTCTTATTTCAAGAACCACCCATAATTTGAAGTCAATTATCATGGTTATATAGAAAATGGCTGACATCAGTGGACTCTTTTTACCTGTATCTCCTTGGACGATATTCTATACAAACAAGCAGTTCCTTTAACATCTGTGATAAGATAGAGTATATAAAGGGCCCTTGTAACACACTATTTAAGACAACCTGATTTAAAAATGACAAAATTCCTGCATCATAGATACTTCATCAGAGAAGATACATGAATGTGCACCTGAATGAGCTTTCTACGCCATTAGTCATGAGGGAATGTGAATCAAAAACACATTGCAATGCTCCTTTTGTTGACTAAAATAGCTATTTAAAAAGCCAATAACAAGGGTAAACAAGAATGTGGAGAAATAAAAACCCTCATACAATTTTAGTTGCAACATTGGATGGAAAAAATTTTGAAGTTTCTTGAAAATCTATTACAGGACCCATTTATGTCTCATTTTCTCTCTCCTGCTAGAATGTAGGTATTGGAGGCCAGCACTCAAGCATTTATCACTTGTCTCTGTGTCCTTAACAGAACCTGGTGCCATATCTATGCAAGTCATTAGTGGTAGCCCTTCATATGGTATATGCTGAATTACAATTGTCAGATAAACAGGAGAAGCTCTCTGTGCCTAATTCTGGCTCTGAGTTCAACACTGTTTGACATCCAACAAAGAGATAGGCACAGACTTTAATCTGCTCATATATTAGGGGGCAAAATATGGATGATGTATTCAAGAATGCTACGTTAACACTTCTCAGTTCTCGAAATCACATACCTTCATAGCACTTGGTTTTGAAAACTCACACTTACTCGTCTGCTAAACTCTCTCAGCCATGTTAATAATTTTTCTTTAAGATTGGATTTACCCTTAGCTGAGTGTGGTGGCATGTGCCTGTAATCCCAGTTATTTATGAGGTTGAGTAGGGAGGATGATTTGTACCCATGAACTCAAGAGGAGCCTAGGCAACAGAGTGATCGTGATCCCTGTGGCCCCAAACAAACAATCACACAAGAAAACAAGATTGGGTTTACCTTCTCTTTTTCACTAGCACAGTTTTATTGACTGGTGTATTATTTTCCAGATTAATTCCTGTGGGTTTTTTTTTTGTTGTTGTTGTTGTTGTTGTTACATGATTTAAAACCACTGGAAATCACTCTGAAAATTTAGTTCTAGCTTTCAGATACATTCTGAGCCTCTTTTTGCTATCCTGGTTTATCAGGTTCCTGCCTGGATTGAACAACCCAGGAACACTTAACCACTGAGCCACATTCCCAGCCCTTTTTTATTTAATTTTGAGACAGGGCCTCACTAAGTTGCTTAGAGCTTGGCTAAACTGCTGAGGCTGGCTTTGAATTTGCAATCCTCCTGCCTTGGCCTCCTGAGCCACTGGGGCAATGTGCTACCACACCCAGGAAGAATTGCTGTGTTTTAATGCGATTGTGCTTATACTGAAATCGGTAGGACACATCAAATCACACTTGTATTAACTGCATATCAAATTCCTGGGCTGAAAATAAGTAGTCAAAGATATTTATAGCTAATAAATGTATGTTTATGTTTAGGATTGATGACTTTATTGGTATTTTTCTAATTTACTCTTATTTCTATAGTCAGGAAAATAGACATTCAAAATAATCAAATTGGTATATGTAGTTTATATGTATTTCATAGTTACAGTTGATGTTTATTTTTTTTTCTTTTTATTTATTTATTTTTTATTGGTTATTCAAAACATTACAAAGATTGCAGAATCACATCAGTTACACATCCACATTTTTACATGATGCCATAATAGTAACTGTTGTATTCTGTTACAGTTGATGTTTAAAAATTTTATATAACAAAAAATATGAAACAGTTAAGAGTTATCTCTGGGTAACAACGCTGGGGAAATTTTTTTAATTTTTGAATTTCTGTAGATACCATGTATTCTTTATTTTGAAGAAAAATGAAACATAATTTTTTAAAAGGAAATAGTGTATTCCTCTGGAAACCCAATTATTAGCCCCTTTTCCCTTCTATACAGCAATTTTAGTTCATATCATCCTCTTTAATTTCACTCAGTATTGTAGGAATTGCTAAAATTTATACCTCATACCTACCTATAGCTGCTAAAATCTCACCAGCAACATGCTGGGGCCCAAATGTTACAGCCGACTCTGCTATGCTCTGGATTTTCTGGGTGCTTATTCACTAAGGCAAGCCTTTGGCATCTCTTAGAACTATTTGAAAAACTGAAGCAGCTTATTAAGAAAATGAGTTTATGCCTTTTCCTTCTCTGTAAATATCAAGAGATTTGCTGCAGGCGTCAAGCCTTAAAAGCATTATGGTGACCCTTTTCTAAACAAGGCAGGAATCAGCCTTCAACAGTATGTAACTTAGGATCACCTCCAACTTCACAAGGCATTTCCTTTTATGTCGCTTCTAGTGTTTTGTTTTCCAGTGGAGAGTCCAAACACTGATTTTATTTAGAATAAAAGAATGTAGGCCCCAAAGCTGTGCTGTTCCAAAGCTGAAATCCTGATTTGTGTCCTAGATTGTGGGTTATCCACGGGTTTTCAACTATGAACACTGGTTTCTCAAATGATAGAAAAATTGAAGGTTATGTCCATTGCAATAAGGTATCAAAGTAATATGTACCATTTTAACCCCCAAAATTTTGTGGAAAATTTGTTAGAATAATGTACAGTCCCTTATTTAAACTTTTAAATAATATATGATTTTTTTAAAGTTATAATGCTTGAAATTGTCATAATCCCATTCATTTTGCATGTGTAGCCATGTATTAGTAATTCTCCAAAAGTTTTAAGAAATCACCTTCATGAAATGTACCCTTTTTTAAGTGCATGATGTACCACCAAAATATGAAGGTTCTTTATTCTACTTTTCTGAGTGTCACAGTCAGCTGTAAAGGAATGACAGCATGAAATTGCTAAAGCCAATCTGGCATTGTCATTAGAAATACACCTTCATTCTGACTCATCATATATTATGAATTAAAATTAGTATATAATATAAATTTAACTAGATTTTAGCCCTTTTATATTAAGGAAAACAAAACCATAGTTTAAATAATTTCTGAGTACTTTTAACCTCATTTTAAAATACATAGATTTGTATTTTATTCCCAAGTTTTTTCAGATGATGACAAAGAGTTGCATAGACATCAATCATTTAATTGTAATTTTATAGTCCCTGCAGAATGAGATTAGACATGTTTTTATGTCATCAAGTTCTTCAGTAAGATTTACATTTGCCTCTGACTTTCTTTTTAGAATTGTACTAGCATTCATTGAGCATTTATTATCAAGTAAGTTTCTGCCACAATTCAGGAATTTACGTATAGATAGCAAAAGGAACAACAAAAGTACCTCCTCTCTGGGAGCTCATAGTCTGTGTTAACAGTAGTTCTTCATTTTCTCTAAAATTAAAAAAAAAAAGACATGATAATTGTAGAAATTCAGAAGTAGAGAAGAATAAAGGAGCAAATGAGTCTTTTGTTAAAACAACAGGGAGGTGAATGTAAACAATGAAATTAAGGACATAATTTTTTAAAAAAGAGAAACTACTTTCTGTGTTAGCATTCTTTGTGCTCTTTTGAAACCAAGATTAAGATGGTTCCCTATAAAACCTACCTGACACTTAATGATATGACACTAAATCAAAGTAAAAGTAATGTTAAATTTGTAGAATTTTAATTTATTAATCTCATATTCCCTGTAATGATTTTAGTTCATCGCTATTTAGATATCTTTCAGTCTGTCAAGTTCAATGTGTTCCAAGCAGACTCATCATTCTTTCACTCAAATAATTTATCTTCTGTTGTTTCCTCTTCTTTTCCTTTGCACTTTAATCCACCCAACTAATGAATAAAAAAATTATAGGATTCATGTCTTTTTTCTTTTACTTATTCCCTAAATGCAGTTTATTGCCAATCATTTTCATTTCTACTTCATAAAAATCTTTGACTTATGTCAGCTTCCTCCTATCCTGTCTGCCCTCACCTATCACTTGTTCTTCTTTCTTCTTCTACCTACTAGCACCAATACCCTCTCTTGTCTGGTTGTCCCTGTATAGCTACATGATCTTTTTGAAAATCATATTTGACCATATTACTTCCCCTTTCTTATGGGTGCTTCCCATGAATATTTAAAATAAAAGCCATTGAACCTGACACCCTTATAATGTTCCCTCCTGACTACCTTCTAATTTACCTTGCAATGCCCTGTGCTCTCTCTGCTCCAGCCAAATTGAGCCCTCTTTCTGCTATCCTGGTTTATCAGGTTCCTGCTTGCTTCGAACAGGCTTTTCTCTGCCTGGAGTCACAGGCATACCCCAATAAAAGACTCTATTCACATACCAGCCATCCACACATAAACACAGACTCATCTAAGGTAGATTCCCCTTTAATAAGGTTCAGAACATGTGATCATTTGTTTCATATTCATTTACTCTGGCAAGGACCATTGCTGTGAGTCTTTACAAGGTTTTGCACATGATAGAGGCACAATAGATTTTGTTGAATGCAAGTGAATGAATGTATCTGAAAGCTAGAACTAAACTTTCAGAGTGGTTTCCAGTGGTTTAAAAAAAAATTTAAGAAGGTTAATCTTCATGAAGCATTCCTTAAGAATGTATTTAATCTGTTCACTGTTACTTATAGATTGAGTATTAAATAAATTTTAAATAGGCAAGTTCATTGGAAAGTTCACTTATGTATGTTGCAGGGGAAAATGCTTTCAAAACCCATTATTGGTAATTTTATGATTTATATTTTAGTTGTAAATGTTTGGCATGGTATAAATAGCTGAGAAAAGCAGTCTCTGGCAAATGGAATGGTAAGCGCGTAAAGAAAATCAAAATCTGATTTTTCAAAATAACTACTGATATTAATAAAAGCCAAATGGATTTCTTGCAAATCTGGTAAATAAAGATGGGTTTTGAAGCTTAGACTTTATATCTCCTTTGATTCATGAGCTAATTTTCAAAGCCAAGTTATAAGCTTTAGTTTATATTGTACCTGAGGCGCAGGCAGACTCATACAATAGCTGTACTTCTAGTGTCACTATAATATAGTAAATGTAATAAAATTACATTTAAATAACGTAAAAAAACCTAATTTAAACAGGGGGAAATGAAATCTAAAGTTGAAGTTAATGCCTTTTCCACTCCTGATGTTGTCCTTTCCCACTGAACCCACAGAGGTGCTCACGCTGGCCCTTTCATGTTAATATTTGGTGGCACAGATACAGAGAAATAGATAATTATTTAGCCACTCTATTTTCTAGATAAGAAATGGACATTTGATAAGCAACCTTAAACAGGGTGACATTCATAAGTCATGAGGCTAAATTTAGCATTATTTATCACCAACACATAAATTCCTGCCCTTTTTGTCTATTGCAGTTTTATTTTTTGAGGTAAGATTATGAAGTTAGAGCTTTACCTTACAGCTTATTTCAGAAGCATAGCAGGATAAAATTTTATGAGTTGAGAAATAATTGAAATGGATCACTTTTGGTGGATATTTACTAAAAAATGTAGAAAGCTACAGTGAAAAATTTTAATATACAAATTGCATGACTTAGCATTCTCATTAGGTATTTTAATAATAATACTGTACTTCCTTTTAAGCTTTCATGGTCCATTTTCCTCATCTCTAAAATGGAAATAATAATAGTATTTGCCCAGTAGGATTACTGTGAGAATTAGATGACCTATCGTACATAAAGGATGTAGATCAACATCCAAAACATTAAAAACTATATATATATATAAACACACACACACACAACATATACGCATATGCTTGTGTGTTTGCAATCATTATTACCATGTTCAGATTGTTTAAAATATACTTAAGTAGTTTACATAAATGTGTTGCCTTAAGTAGATAGAAGATGTAAATATATCAAAGCTAATATGGTTTATATTCCTGTTATATAATTAAAATATAATATATAAACATAATTGTAAACATTGCTTTATTTAAAAAAAACTAAAATTGATAAAGAATCTCAATTTATTTTTAAATTGAGAATACATTGTTTATTTCCATTAAGTGTCAAGTTTTACTTCACTGTTATATTTAAATGGAAATAAGCAAGAGTGTGAAATATACTTTACCTACTTCTCTTCCCCTCATGAAAACTGTTCCTGGTAAGAACGTTTTTTCCATAAAATGGATGAGTTTTGGTGCCAGAAGTGCTAAAAGCTGTATGTGTCTGACACTGGATGGGTCATTCTGTGAGCGTGAGACTTGGGCTGTGAAAACATCTCCCTTAGCCTTAGCAACACTTCACATCTCTTTGAACAGAATCTTGAGTCCTCACCAGTTTCCCATTTATAACATAGTTTCTGCCTCTGCTCTGCCAGTGATATAAGTAATCTTCTTCCTCTGCTTAGGTTTCATTGGTTATAACCTCAACCTGTATACCTCTGTCTGTATTCAAAATTGTTACATTCTTTTCAAATTGCTATGTAAATATGTGTTTGTATGTAATACCTGCATTCCATTAAGTCTGGTATATCTATATCTAGATAAGCAGATATGATTAATTTTTCATGTTAACAAAAAATCTTTACCTTGCAAATAAGTTCATATAAATGCCATTATTATTCTGTTAAGGATGTCTCCTTATACATCAAAAATATAATTCATTTTGTACCCCCCCCCACATGTAACATCAAGGTATGTGTTTATATATTGAATTACGTATTAGCATGAAATGAATTATATAAGAAATTAGTCTACCTGATTCCAGAAATGTCAGATTTTTAGCTAATTGCACATGTTCAGATTTTTCAAATAAATTATTCATTTGCAAATATCAGTCAGCTTTGTAAGCAAACACTAGCTTTGAAATTCAGTGCCATTAGGTTGAACATTACTGCAGGGTTTTGATACACTTAACCAAAAACATATGTCCTCCCTTAATGCATACTTTTATTTAAAACATTAAAGTAGACTTGGCTTACTCAGGGAGCCTATGAGACACCTGATGTGGAGGATTTGTTCTTGAGACACATATGAAAGCTGCACTTGTTTCTGAGACAGGGTAAGAAAGTGATGAACTTAATCAGATCTGACACATGAGTATTATAAGTTTTCTGTATTTTAAAATAAATAAGAAGAGATCAAAATTAAAATATATAGCTTAGGGGAGAGGGATAAAATTTGTTGAAACGTGAGTATATAATTTCTCTTATTTCTGCTCAGGCAGCATTGTGGTATAGTTTTGAATTTTTTTTATTAATCTCTGAAAATGACAGGTGTCAGGGGTCTTTTGTGATGCACGTTCAGGAAAGTTTCGGTCAAGAGGTCATATTTCTGTGATGTGTTAGTCAGTTGCCCTGTCTCCTGTGGAATTTGCCTTGTTTGAAGTATTTCCAAAGCAAAATATTTTCTGTAATGCACATCAGTTAAATAATGTGTTTGGGAACAGCTTCACATAGAATAAAAAAAGCTATGTGAATTCTTTAGCATTAACAAAAATAAAACTACTCATCTAAACAAAATGATACCGATTTTAAGGGAATATATCTTCAGGAATCATATTAAATAATTCCTATGTATATTTATGACTTTTGGAATATAATGTCTTAGTTAATTTAAAATACAAGTTGGACTGTTAAATGTTTTTAAAGGATTTTATACAAAGAGAGATAACTTTTTAAATGAGAAAATTTTACTATTAAAACGCAATGTTTTACTTTTCAGTTTTCAAATTGTATCTTATAAAAGGTCTTAACATTTTTTATAACCATCAGCTGATTTTTTAAAATTTTCTACATATATTATCTGAGGTTATTAAATAAATAAAATAAATAAAAGAGGAAAATATTAATAAGCACAAATTACTAATTTTTTTTCAGCAGAACCTGGGAAGCACTTTAATGCTTGCTTTTTCAAATGATATTATGATACCAGGGAAATAACACACTTTTGAAATGATATCTTGACAAATCTGTTTTCATAACTTTAGACCTAGAAATTTGGTAGGACAGAGGTAAATATATTGGCTTTAAAGTAAACAGATTTAGGTTTGACTTTTTCTTTAACCATCAATAGCTGTTGACCTTGGGCTACTAACTTTAGAATCTCTAATCCTCAAATTATTCTTCAATAAAATGAATACAATACTGTCTACTCTATGCAAATGGAGGAATTAAACAAGCATAAGTTTCCTGATATTTCCTGAGACACACACATGCTCTTTGTACCTTGTTTGAACTTTACTCTTCTGCTTATCACAAAGACATCTCCTCCTTCTCATCCCTCCTTCATTTAATCACTTGTTCCATTTATTCTGCACATTAGCAAAACAGATACAGTCCTTACTGTCTTGTAGCTTACAACCCCAGTGAAGTAGAAGATATATCATCTGTCTACCACAATATTTTCCTTATGGTAGCTGCTTAAAACATCAATGTAAATAATAGATAATTAAAGTTGTAGTAAGTTCTCTGGAGGAAAATAATAAGGTGTTATGAGAAAGGAATACAGAGGTTGTCCATTTTAAATTGAGAAATTGACATTTAAGCTAAAATATAAAGGTGATTAAGAGCTCACCAGGAGCAAAATGGTAGCATGAGAGGTTTGTTTAGAGGAAATGAAGAGTTTGTTTGAGGGCTAGGGTTGTGGTTCAGTGGTAAAACGCTTGCCTAGCTTGCTTGAAGCACTGGGTTTGATCGTCAGCACCACAAAAAATAAAAAACCAAATAAAGGTATTGTGTCCATCTACAACTACCAGTTGCAACATTACACAAGGAGCCTCTTATGTAAAGCGAATTGCTCTTACTTTGTTAAATGCTCAAATGTAATTTGGCTGTGCGTTTGTCATTGGTTTGTATTATTGTAGTTTGGTCATAACTTATTTTTAAATGCTTGATTAATACCTTTAAATGTAAATGATAACATTCTGGTCTGTGTATTTCTCTTTCAGAAAACAAATTGTAGATTCCCTAAACCCTATTTTTTTAAAAAAATTTCTAACTCTACAGGAACTTTAACTCATCCTGATTTTGGGATTTTTTTTTTTTCCTCTCTTTCTGTCCTTCTCACCCTTTATCCACCCCTCCTCTTGTCCAGGCTAGCCTGTTATCCCTGGGTGCAAGTGATCATCCTCTCTTAGCCTCCTGAGTAGCTGAGACAATAGGGGACTATAGGCCTATGCCAACCCCACTCTCTGCAACATAACTCTCCTTCATAGATTAGATTTAAATTTGTTTCCCAGTGATACTTTATACAAATAAAATTATCAGGTAAATATTTTACACTTTGAAAGTATTAATTAGTACAAATCAGGCTGGATGAGATTTTTTGGTGTTGATATTGGTATTTTCTCTAAATATACAATAATATTAGATAAATGTTTAACCCATCAAGTCCGAAGTTCTTAATTCTGTGAACATAATTATTTAAAAGTCACCAAAGTTTCTATATTTGCTGCCTAATTTTAAGTTTTTATGGGTAGTCCACATCTGGGATGAAAAGATGAAGTGGATTCATGACATATTCCCTATTACACACAAGTCAAATCATTTTGGCTCTCCTTGGCAGTGGTCATTGTGATATATTTTTCATTTTCCATCTTTCCTTAAAGATAATGGTAACAGTATCTCAGTTGAACTTATTCCTTTAAACACCCCTCTGTAAGCCTCTTCATATGATAATCACTGCTGATTCAAACAAGTGGTGTCCTGAATTAGCCATGTACTAACTTAAAAAAAAAAAATCCTCATTGGCATGACAATCAGATAAATTTGAATAAAAGGACTTGTGCTCATTTGGAAATACTGTATTTTGTGTTCTTTCTGTCACAGAAGAAAGTTACAATGTTTTGCTTCAAAAAAGACATGAGTATAACTCAGGATATTTTTCTAGAGATTGGAACATTAATCAGAACAATCTATTCCAGTGACTTCTGTGTTAAAGTTAAGCTGAGTTTCAAATCTGACACAGTGGCCCTTTAAGATGATCAGTTAAGTCTTCACTAAATTCTGCTTTCAGGTCTTTCACAGGGACAGTATTCCACCTCTCAGAATTTTGTAAAGGGTAATTGATAGCAATGTCATGTATCAGGATATTATCTATGAAGAACATGGTGTGCATCTTTTTGCTTATCTAAGTAAGAGACCTTTAAAAACTGATCTTTTATAAATGCCTTTGACATTCTTGCTTAGTTTTCTACTTTTTTATGGTAGATAGAAGTTAGTAGTATTCAGTGACTTTTTGTAAATGTGTGAAAAGGTTCTGCCTTCTTTGCACGTTTAAATCACATTAACTGCTTTCTCTTAACAATAGGTCTTGGGCAATTAAAATGTTTCATAAAGAAATTATGTTAAAAATAGCTTTGCATTCATTAGAAATACATACTATTTTCTATTTTCTTTAGAACTATCTGAAACAGTTCTAGGTAGAAAAAAACAATGAAGTCCAAATTCAATTGGGGAATTTGAAGTGTGGAGAGGCAACAAATTCCCCTCAGGGTTGTGTGAACTATGGCCCTTGCAATAGACACAGTAGTTTTGAATATGAAATGAACCTGAAGATCATCTATTCCAATTTCTTCTAAATTCCAGATAAGCTAAGTATTTCCATCTTATCAAAAGGTAGACAGTGATAGAGATGGGGAAAAAAAAACAAAAAACAAACAGAAACATTTTTTGAAACATCAGTTATTGACTGGGTTAGTCCTGTGATCCATTTGCTAACCATCATTGCAATGTGGATATCTTCCCTCCTTCACTGAGAGAGTGAGTAGAGTCTTGTGAAGAGTCTGGTATGTTGTTGGTGTTTAGTGTGTCTTTCCTGACCAGCTCCTTTCTGCCCCATTCCATTGCTAGTCTCTCCTCCAAAGCAAAATAATGCTAACACAAGAGCTCCTTCCTAAGTTCATTCAGCAAACATTGGCCTAGAACAGTCCAGGTGGAAAGTCCTGTGCCATGTGCCAGGGATTTAAATTTAAATAAGAAAGCTCCTCCCAATGGGTTTTTTCTTACTTTATTTTTCCTTATATGTTGACATGGTGAATCTCACCTTCTTGCTTTCTTTGGCATCATTCCCCCTGATTCTCTTCTGCCTCTGTGACTATTCCCTGGCTCTTCCTGGGAATCTCTTTTCTTATCTGCTTTCAGTGTTGATGTTTCCCTAACATTACTTCCTCATCCTGCTATTCTTCTCATTCCCTGATTTTGGGTAATTTCATTATAATTCTCAGCTTAATCTGAAATTTCTCTTGAGGTTCAGAATGTATACATGTCCAATGTCCAGTAAACTTTTCACCAAAATATTCTCTAGGAATTTTAAACTTCATGAGATCCAAATTGAATTCATTAAAAAAATAAAATAAAATTAAGAACTTCCTACCCTCAATCTGTTTTTTTCTTCCTACTAGAGTCTTTGGCTTCATTTATGGCAAACACACCCAACCAGCTAACCAATTCAACACTTGCTCATTCATCCTTCTACTCCATCTGCCATTTATAAACACTAAGTTTTTTTTTCCCCTAGCTATCTCAAACAGTGTATTGTACAAGGACATCTTATTATGGATGTAAAATGTAGAAGATAGAAATGTAGCAGATAGAAGTGTAGATGTGCTTTATTGATGGTTTTCAGGCACTGTTTTTAAATTTTTGGGTACAGTATATCTCAGTGTATTTTGGACTGGGGTTGTAGCTCAGTGGTGGAACACTTTCCTGGTGTGTATAAGGGCCTGAGTTTTATCTCTGAACTAAAATAAGGAAATAATGCGTTTTGAGTTTTCTAAGAGAGGAAATTAAAGGGCCTCATGGAAGCACCTTTGAACTGTAGCAAGGA
Source organism: Ictidomys tridecemlineatus (assembly GCF_052094955.1). Taxonomy (NCBI): domain Eukaryota; kingdom Metazoa; phylum Chordata; class Mammalia; order Rodentia; family Sciuridae; genus Ictidomys; species Ictidomys tridecemlineatus. The sequence goes on along the minus strand of NC_135478.1, from coordinate 190,835,291 downwards.
CCCCCATGTGGACAAGCTCTGTTTCCTTCCTCTCTAGATTCTCTAAAACTTTCCATTGAACTGTCGAAGGCACATCTCTTGAGTAAATTATTATCCTCAGATTTAAGTTTCTCCTTGTCCTCCCTTTTGCTCCCACCTCTACCCACAATTCACTTTGCACACTGCTTCAGAGCATTGACTCATCTAAAACGAATCTGACCCTGCCACACTTTCTCTTAAAAGCTACTTAATAGTTTCCCACTGGTTAGTGTAAATCCATAAACCTTTCTCATACTACATACTACCCTCTGTGATCATATACCTGCCTCACCACACTACCTGGAATTTCATGCTTTGATATACTGGGAATGTATTTTGTTATATAAACCATACCACATTTTGCTCTGCACAAGCTCTACTTTATGCCTGAGAGTCTGTCCATCAAGATCCAGATCGGCTTTCCCTGAAATCCCCTAAACTCATTCTCACCAGCCTCCTCAAGAGTTAGGCTATTCCTTCCAATGGTATTCTAAATGTATCTCCATCATTGCACTTACTACTTTTATTAAAATTTTCTTTTCATCCAACATTCACCCAATAGAGTGTGGGGTATTTGGAGATGGAATGGCAGGAGGGGTGAGGTGAAAGAGATGATCAAAGTGGGGACAAAGGATAATGCTAGGTTACAAAGATGTTTGAGTGCCCTGCTAGAGAGCCCTGCAACATGATCACATCTGCAGATTTTAAAACATAAACTCCCAAGTGCTGTGAAATAATGAGGAAACCATGGCTATGACAGTTAGGCAGATTTTTGTTGGAAATTCAACTCTGACCGTATTTATCATCTGAGATATTTTACCACAAAACTTTTTCAGCTTCAGTTTTCTTATCTTTCAAATTGGCAGTAATAGCACTTAACCCCAAGAATTGTGAGATTATAAAATAGAGTGTCAAAAGTGGGTGCCTTAGGTTTCACACAATGCAGATTTTCAATACACATTATTTAAAACTTTCTATGTGAGTAGCCCACCTCAAAGAATTTTCATGCAGTATGATCTTCTCTATCACTGTGATTGATTTTAAGGAAAACAAGTTCTGAAATTAAATATTTTAAACAGCACAAGTTATACCAGTTATACTGTGATCATTGTGACATTATTCACAATAGCCAAGACATGGAAACAACCATAGTGTAAATCAGTGATAAACTGATAAAGAACTTATGATGCATATATATATTGCAATATTAATCCATATATATATTGCAATATTAATCAGCCTTAAAAAGGAAGGATTTCCCATCATTTGCTAGAACATGGATGAACCTGGAGTCAAACAGAGGATAAAAAAACCTACACAATCTCACTCAAATATGAAATCTAAAAGAAAACTAAAACCATAAAAAAAGAAAAAGCAACCTAATATATTGAAAATAAAAGTGTGGCTACAAGAGGCTGGAGATGGGACTGGGGATGTGGCTCAAGCAGTAGCGCGCTCACCTGGCATGCATGCGGCCCGGGTTCGATCCTCAGCACCACATACCAACAAAGATGTTGTGTCCGCTGAGAACTAAAAAATAAATACTAAAAAAAAAATTCTCTCTCTCTCTCTCTCTCTCTCTCTCTCTCTTAAAAAAAAAAAGAGGCTGTAGATGGAAAATGTAGGACAAAAGGTGCAACTTACAGGTGTATGGGATGAGTAAATCTAAAGAGCTAAGGTACAAGACAAGGTTTATACCTAAAAGACTGTATTTTAGAAATTTACCAAGAATGGATTTTGTGATGCTCACCCCAAAAGAAATATATATATATATATTATATATATATATATATATATAAAACTGTGGGAGAGGATGGATATGTTAATTTGCATGACTATGGTAACTGTTTCTCTGTATGTAAGTAAATGAAAACCATGTTGTACATCTTAAATATTTATAATAAAAAGCATGAATTGTTGTGGATTAACACCATTTAAATAAAAATATACAATCTGATATGTAGATGCTTTCACACAAAATATTCACATGACATATTTATGTGAATATTTTGTGTGAATTTAGGCTTTATGAATTTGCACTTTCAAAAAGTAAGTAGTTTATTCTCTTTATTTAAATAAAATCATGGATTTCTTTTATGAATATTATGTTTCTTCTCAACCTCACTCCTTCTCATTAGGTCTTTCACATAAAAGTAAATTTTATCTGCATACGAACATCAAATTTGAAAAACTATGATTAATACTTATACATAATTTATATATTTTAAAAACAACTCAGAGCCTTGTTTTAGATAGCATTAGATCAAATTTTCATATTTAAATATCTTCTTACATTATTAGAAAGGTACCAGACTTACAAGACAAGTGAATTCTGTACTCTATTTCCAAATATATTGAAGAACATACATTAGGAAGTTTTTAAAATAAGCAAAGTAATAATGTCACTAGTAAAAAAAAAAAAAAAAAAATTAAATCCAAGGAAAACAAATCCAAAACAAGACTCAATCAAAGTCATTACCCACTTTCAATCTAAACTATAATGTCTGAACATATCATGGGGCTTTCTCATCTGCAACATGGGATTTAAATAATTCGATACAAAGAATTTGATAATTACACAATAATGAAGTGACAAAATAGGTATTGTTTTATATATAAAAGGTAGAATTAACATAGATAGGCTTATTACTTGTTTCCTTTCTTTCTTTCTTTTTTTTTTTTTGAGAGAGAGAGAGAGAGAGAATTTTTTAATATTTATTTTTTAGTTTTCGGCTTACACAACATCTTTGTATGTGGTGCTGAGGATGGAACCCGGGCCGCACACATGCCAGGCGAGCGCACTACTGCTTGAGCCACATTCCCAGCCCCAACTTGTTTTCAATATACTTTGTTTTACTGCCATTATAAGACTTTGTGCAATCTTGGGTATGCCTATGGAATTATGTTCCTTTTCTTGAACCCAGTGGCTTTACCACTGTCCTACATCCCCAGCCTTTTTTTTTTTTTTTTTTTTTAATTTTGAGATAAGGTCTCTCTAAATTGCTGAAGCTGGCTGCGAACTTGCAATCCTCAGGCCTCCAGCCAAGTTACTAGAATTATAGGTGTGCTCCACCGCACCCAGTTTGGGATTATGTTACTTTTATAATCATCATCTGACATGAAGTCAAGACCAAGACAAGCTAAATTATCTTCAGTCAGTAGGTTAAGTTTGTTTAGTGAGATTTATCTATTTCAAATCTCCCCAATCCTTACTTAAAAACTAGTTTTTCTGTGGAGTTTATAAAATAATTGAAAATATTAATCCCTCAGTAGTTAGCCTAACTGGATTGTAACTCCTAAACTTCTATATTTTGAAGTAAATACACATTTTTTTTCTATAGTTATCTAAGAAAAAGCAAATGTGTTCAGCTTTTTATATGCTAACTAAAGAATCCTAAGAAAGTTATCTAATCTTTCTTAGCTTCAATTTCCTCATGTGTGTCTACTGAGAAGTTTGTACTATATAATATGCTAACAAAAAATACCAGTTAACCTAGATTAATTATTATACATATTTCCTTCTTTCTTATTTTCCTGTCTTAGTTCCCATAAATGAAAAGAAAGCACATGATTTGTAAATATGAAATGGCTTCAAGGGCAGTCAAAAACTGTATCAGTGAGATCAGAAAGTGGTTTTATTATGGTACCAGGAATCTCCATGGAAGGAGAAGTGGGAGGGGGAAGAAGGGTACTTGGGAATTACTTTTTATCTCGGAGATTTTGATATCTTCTTTTCCCTGAACCCTCATCACCTCTCCCTCTCAAGACCAAGCTTGTTATTAATGGGAAAATATCTTCTGACTTAAATTGTGTTGAGTGTAGAGTGGAAAGAGAAGGGTAGAAAATGAAAAAAATTCTCCTCTAGTTCTTTATTTTTATAAAAGGTCTAATAGCTTTACTGCTAATTGCTATTGCTTCAGTTCTCTGAAAATGGTAAGATATATCATACCTTTGAGTTTTAAAAATTATGTTTTCCTCATTTTAAGAGGAGCCTGGATTTACCTTAAGCACAAAGAAGCTAGATGTCTGCTTTGAAGGTCTTTAAACTTTCATTGTGTATGTGTTCATATTTGGCTTTTTCTGATAATTTTCTTTTGGTGGAGCACAATTGGCTTTGTCAGAGCTTTTCTCTTAATGTATAGATCATCACATAAACATTGCCAGCACTTATTTCTGGCATATTTATTATTATATTTGGCCATGACTGTGTCCTATTTGTGTGCTTTCTGAGGCAGAATCCTCTCTTTCATTCCCCCAGTACTGGGGATAGAACCCAGATTTGCTTTACCAATGAGCTACGTCCCTACCACTTTTTATTTTAATTTGAAATACATATTCTCTACGTTGCCCACTTAGGCCTCCAATTTGTTTGTGCTCCTCCTGCTTCAGCCTCCCCAGCAAGTGGGATAACAGACATACATCCCCATGTCCAGCTCTTCTTTTCATTTCTGTATTTTTATTTTTTAATTTTTCTGGATGAGAATCATGACTACCATGTGTCTATATGTGCTTATATCATGCATAAAATTCAAATTTTGGGACTTTACTCTGGACCGTGTTATTTCTTTTGAGTTGCTTTTTGTTTTGTACATTTGACTAGGTTTCTTTCTGTACTTTAAAGCTCTGCCAGGTTATTATACTGTCAATTTGCGAGCCATCATTTTTTTCTTTCTGTCTTCCCTCTCTCTTCCTTCTTTCTTCATTCCTTCCCTTCTCTTTTGATTATTCATCACCGTACTTAACTACATCAGTGGGCTAGATATTGTAATATTTTCCCTCAATTCCTTGTTTTAGAGTCTTTTAAATTTTTTTCTCATTTTATGAATAATATTTTAGCCCATTTTTTTTTGTTGTTGTTGTTTAAATTCTTTCCAGTTTCATTGTAGAGAGTTTCTTGATTAGGAAAAAAAAAATAAAACAAAACTGTTCCTGCTACACAGAGATTTCTGAGGAGCCCGTTTTCAACATATCTTTATACATCACTATCTTTGCACTGATATTTTGTTTCTGAGTTGAAATTAGAAATATGGGTTCTGAGTGGCGTACCATAGCTTCTTTGTAATAGGAACTGCTTCCCAAATACTACTAAAATGTACTGCCTGATATGTGATAGAGGGCTTCATAAATGCCTTGTGAATAGATATGAAATTTTGTGATCCACAGTCTTAACAGTCTGTTTATGTTTATTGGCTGTCTTTTAAGTCAATCTATGTGATAATGAATGAGCACGAGTAGTGCAAGGAGTGCAAATAAATGGTTCATTGAAGTTGCATTATATACATTGTTCTTAATGTAATCACCTACTAAATTTGTGACCAGCATGTGTGAAAATTTCATAAGAGAAAACTATTTGAAAAAGCCAGTTCTGGATGCCTAGAATACCGCTTTCTAATAGAACTATCTGTGATGTACATGCTGTATACTCTACTGGCCAACACAATTTCCATGAACCACATGTGGCCACTGAGTCCTTGAATTGTGACCACTGCCTCAGGAACTGAATTTTTAATGTGTTTAATTTTGGAAAACTTAAATAGCCGCATTTACATTTTAAATATATTTGAATCCAAATATATGAACTTACTTATTTGTATTCATCTTATGGAAATTTTTCTTGATTTACATTTTAAGTAAACATGCAGTAAAAATAACATATACGCATAATTAATACAATCACTGGTGTTGCTAGAGAAGATTGTTGATGAAGGGTTAGCTCCCTCCCTTAATCTCTTCTTTGGGTTTCCTGAGAGCCATTTCACTTCAATAAAAAAAAATTCTAGGTAAAGTAAAAACAAACAGAAAACAAAACAGTATTCACACTGCAAATATAAAGGAGGATATGATAAACCTGCTGCTTGATAATTCACGAATAAGAGAGAGAACAACAATTTGTTTTCTATTTTCACTAGTTTTTTTTTAATCAAGAATCTTCATTTTTTGATTAAAAATTTCTCAACAAATACCATTAAAAAGGAACCAGAATCTATATTAGGGAAAGGATTATTAAAAGGAAGCTTTCAATTCTCAAATATGACATGCACAAATTTTATTCCCTTGTAAATTGAAGAAATTTATAAATGAAATTTATGAACTGCTATTTGGAATTCTTTAGTAAATGGAGAGAGTGGAGTGTTGCCTAAGGAATTGTCCAAAGGGTAATTATTAAGACCTTAAAGACAGAGTAAAATAGAGAAGAAAAAAAAAAAAAAAGACACAGATAGGTCAGTGTTCAAAGCTCTTAAATTATGATTACAAGGATTTATGAGCTTTTAAGTAAAGGATGCAGTTCTCACTGGAAGCAACCATGAACTCAGAAAAAAACTTTTCCAAATAACCACAATCATTGATGGGGGTGGGAAGGAAGGTGAGTAAATACCATATGTACGTATGTATGTATGTATGTGAGGTGAGGTTTTCTATGATATTATAAATAAGATAAAGAAATAAGGAGTAGATGATAAGATGGTTGGGTCAATCATAATTAATTGAAAATCCACATAAAGAGTGCTGATTACCAGAGGAGTGGGCTGCGTGTGTGTAATAAAGAACTACCAGACCCATTTGTTGTTGTTGTTGTTGGTGGTGGTGGTGGTGGTTTTCTCACTTTCTCACCCATAGCTTAGGGTAATGATGACCAACCTCTTTTTCACAAGAGCGAATTGAGAAAGATTAAAAATATTCCTGGGCTTAAGAGTAAAGAGAAATGAAAGCTTCTTTCTTTATACTCACAAACATATATACAGCTTGTTTCTCTCTGTATTTCCATTCTGTTTTTATCTCTCTACTGAATTAATTTTCTTTGAATTTACAGTGATTTTCTGTTCATAATCTGCATCCTCATGATCTCGTTATGGCTGTCACAGTCTTGATTACATATGACCTATCAACTCAAGTGCCTACTTCTAAATGAAATGTCTCAGTAAATCCATAAGCATGCCCCCAGGAAATAACCACTGTTAATACTCTTGGGTAGAACTTTTTTTTTCATACAAAATTGGGATTTCATATATATATATATATATATATATATATATATATACACACACACACAGAGAGAGAGAGAGAGAGAGGGGTAGATACACACACATACACACACACACATATAAATATATATACCCCCCCCACACACATACATACATATGTATGCATGTATATTAAGAAGGAACCAGAATCCATATTAGGGAAAGGATTATTAAAAAGAAGCTTTTAATTTTCAAATATTTTTCATATATATGTATGTATGTGTATATATATATATATATATATATATACACACACACATACACGCACACACACACACATTAAAAGAGATTTTTTTTTAATTGAGGTGTTACTAACATGTAAAATTTACCCTCTTTCCCTCTTACTATTTAGGTCCATGAGTTTTGACAGATGCATTTAGTTTCATAATCACTACCACAAACAATTTATAGAACAGTTTTGTGGTGCCGCAGAATTTATTTATACCTCTTTGTAGTTAGCCCCTCGCCTACCCCAGTTCTGCACCTTTTAAAACACATTTGTTTTCTTATACCTGACCTGTCATGAGCCTTAGCACTCTTATCTTGCTTTTTGTTCAGCAGGTATCTTCCATGGCTAGACCATGTGACTTAAGTTTGCTTAAATGTTTCTCTTATTTCCAAAGTGATCTGTTCTTAAAAATCAAGTCATCTCCTCCCTCTATCCCATAGTAAATGGATACTTTCTTAAAAGCTGTAAGGGTTATAGTTAATTTATTCAAGTTTTCAATTTCCCATGGCCAAAGGAATAACTATTTTTTTAAATTTATTTTTTGCAAATATTTTATTAAGAAGAATAGAAACAGAACTCCTGTTCTGCCCTGTACTCACTATATTGCTTAATATAAAAGGAATCTTAAAAGGAATAAGACAAATTGGGAGGCATTTATAAGGTAGTGACTGGGATGCCAAAGAGTCTATTGGAGTGATTAGATCCTAAAGTATTTGATTCTGGGGGATGAAATGAGGACTAATAAGGTTTGAGCTTAAAAAAGATAGACAGGAGCTCAGTTTAAAGAAGAATATTTAACAGAGCATTCCAAAGTGAATAGATGGCCTATTAAAGGAGTGCATCCTCTTGTCCCTCTTGATGTTTCAACAAACAAACCTTGGGTATCAAATTAATGGGGATGATTGTGGAGCAGTCTCAGATGGCACAAAGCTAGATTATCCAACCATATGGTTCTTTATAGCCTTGGGTTTCCATTATCTCTAGCAAAGTCAATGATTTGTACAATTGGGGGAGTAGATGTTATCAGTTGACTTGTCATTCCAAATTTTACTCCTCTCTCTCCCCTTGATATTCATGATAATACCTTAAAAGGCACTGGGCCTACTAGAAGTGTTAAAAGCAAAAAGACTTAGACTTTTCTGGAAGTTAACCTCTTCTATCAGATGAGGCCCACTCCTAAGCCTGAATTCTAAAACAAACCCTCCCTGACAAGCCAACCCAGAAAGCATTTGGCGTTGGAAACCCTCATTATACACAAATCACATGTATTGCCACCCTCACCTGGGCTGGCAGTTAAATTTCTAGTGAATACCATTGGGCCTCCCCCACTGTTGATTCTAGATCCCAGTTCCCTTCCTCTTTGAATTCCATGCTGATGAAATGGCCCTCACTGATCCCTAAACCTGCATTTCTCGCCTATGCCTAGCTTATATAACTGGAATTTTACTGTTGACCCTTTGCCTCAGTTGTCCTGGAAATTCATCTACCTAGCAACACTGGTGCCTCCTACCCTCTTATTTTTGTGACTGAATCTCTACCCCAGAGACTTCAGCTTCCAAGATGTGCAAGTCAGATGAGTTGCTTCCTGCAAATTGTGGCCCAGCAGCCTTCTAGGGACATTCATTCTTCTCTGCTCAGAAAAAGCATCAACCAACTCCGGGGTTCCTGTCACCAGACTACTTGTCAAGGCCTTATACCGCCTCAGCCTGCTTCTTCAGACCTTGCTGTACCATTATTGAAGATTCTTATAAATCTTTAAGTATCTTTTTCCTGCACAGCTAAAACTTCTGCCAGGATGCTTTAGAGCTTCCCTGATGCCAGTCTTGATGGAAGAGCTGATGGGTTTAGTGCCCTCTCCAAATCCTTAGCTTGGATTTATAATCTGTCAGGTGTCGACCAAAAAATCTTGAAGTTGAAGCAGTTACGTTGAAACTCCTTCACAACTCCAGGCACAGATTCTTACGTCTTTCCATAATATAGGGGGAGTTACCAAATAATGAGTTGCTGTCAATTTCAGAAATATTTTAACAAAAGGAATAGAGATGTTTGACATGAATGTAATGAAAAAAAAAAATCAAGCTTAAGATTTTCATTTCACTTTTCCCAAATTTGGAACACCGCAAACAACTCACTATTTTCTAAATAGGGCAAGGCCACTTTCAAAATTGAAATTGTGATTATAACACCTGTGTGCTAAGCCCTGCACTGCATGAAACTTGAGATTGTTATTGCTGGTGTTCAAAGCACAGAAAGTCTGAGTGGTAACTGTCTAGGATCAGCAAGTAGGCTCACCACAGTCAGTTCCTGGAGCTGAATTATTTGAAATTGGCAGGTGGTTTCTCTTTTTCCATAGATTTCATTCCCCTTTTCCTGACAGTGCATGTGTTTGGTGACCTCCACTGTTTATTTAGCTTCTGCATACATTCCTTAGGATTTGTTTTATGTGTGGTTTTTTGGTTGCTTATGTTTCTTGTTATGCTTGGCTACTTCTAGAAGGAGTAGTGGTGGTGGTCTGCTTTGGGTCTGTAGTCAAAACAAACGTGATACTCATTTTGAATATCTGGCTTTGAGTTTTCATACAAAAATATAAGCAGCATTTACATAAGTATATTGCTTGAATCCAATTTATTTTTTATTCCTCACTTTCCCCTAAAAGAACTGCCAACCAACTCCAGAATTGTTTAAGAGTGAGCATCCAAAGGTGAGAAATGCGAAGAATAAGGATAAGCCACTAACTGCATTATCAATCTGAATAAGAGGAAGAAAGTGCAAATGTGCCTTTGTCATTGGGTGCTCTCATGTCCACCCTCCCCACCTTCTTTGTTGTGGACTTGCTCTATTGTTACAGATCAGCAATCATATTCCCTTCCCCTTGGTAGTTAGTATTCCTCTAGCAATGAGGAGTTTGGGAACAAAGAAATATAAGAATCAAAAACAATTTGAGAAGGAGAGACATTTTGTGTTAACATTGTCATTTTTAAGAAGCATTGACAGTGAAGTGTTAGAAAGCACCGGCTTCAGAGCCGGTTGGTTTTGGTGGGCCTGTGTGGATCTGTCCACTCTTGGCTCTCAGAGCATTTTCATTTCCTGGTATTCTTCACATGCCTCTGGCTGTTTGTTTCTTGTGTCTTTTTTCAGCCAATTTATTAAATGTTACCTCTCTCCTAGGGAATTGTCCTCAGCTTGCTGTTTCTCTCAGGGAATAGACCTAGGCAATTTCATCATGCAGCTACCATGTAAACTGTTTGAAGGGACTGAACTTTTCTGTTTTTAAGCTGTGATCTGTATTCAAGCTGGATATTCATTTAATTACATCTGTTTATTAGAATTTTCCATAATAGTAATAAGCATTTTAAGTGGATTTCATCTAAAACAGATCATTTTACTGTTTCCCTACTGTTTCACCTTTAAAATCATCTAAGTTCTAGAAGCCTGGGAGTCATTTTGGATTGCCTGATTTTTCTAGTAATTGCCCATGCTCATCCAATCCAGAACCAAATTCTAGCCTGTAGGTGCCACTGCTCCACTAAATTGAACTGTCATTATGTCTCCCTTGGACAATTGCAGTGGCTGCCTAGCTATTCCCTCTGCTTTGCTCCCCTAAAATTTATATACATATATATAGTATTTGTACATGTGCTTGTGTATTTATACACACACACAAATGCAATGCAGTTGTGGCTATGTCACTTCCTTGCTTGAGAAACCCTTCAGTTTTTGTTTTGTTTTAGTACTACCTTCAGGATAAAATCCAAGCTCCTTAATATTACATCCTGTGGTGATTTATTGCCAAGTTACTTACCCAGCATAATGTCTTCATACTCCTATCTGGATCCTAACTTAGCAGTCTTGCCTGTATTTTCTTACACTATATACTGCTACATACTGCTCTTTTCCATTGTGCCTGCCTTTGCTTATTCATCCCCTTCTTGGAAAACTCCTACCTATTTTTTTTAACATCAATAATTCCAACTTTCAGAAAGAATTTCAACTAAGTTAGGTATCATTATTCTCTGTTCTCACAGAAATACCACTAATGCATGTTTCATTGTATCAAAATCATATTTTCATGCATCTGTCTGATGCAAACTATTGTGAGCTGCTTGAAAACACAGAATTAGTCAACTTCCAGTTCTCATCAGTTAGCACAGAATCTGTCATGAAACAAGTGCTCAATAAATATTTAATTAATGAAGGGTGTAGTTATGATGACCTTGAAGACTGTTCTTTTTGCTTTAGGATTTTGCACATAATAACTCTTACTAAAGCTCTTCTCTATCTCCATCCTTCCTTGGCTCTGCTGTTTTTCTCTGCACCTCCTCCCTCTGCACCGCCGCCATGCCCTGTAACCTGCTCCTGTTCCACTCTGCCTCTTGGGTTGTCTTACCAGACTTAAATGCCCGAGAGAATCAAAGCTGTCCCTTCGTCTTCCCTTTTCCATTGTTGCTTTTATAAATGGATATCTATATCTATCTATCTATATCTATATATATGGTATCAGTCAAGTTTTCAAAAGGAAAAAAGGTCACTATGACAGAATATGCTATGTTATATACAGTATCACACCAGAATATATTAGATTAAAAGAACAAAGCTGACCAGCTGGAAAACAAGAAAGGAGAAAATTTCTTTTTTGATTCAATACTTTATAACATTTTTGAGCAGCTCATCCTTATTCTTGACTCCATGGTCACCTCAAAGCTGGCTGCTGGCGAACTTCTCATAGAGTAACTTTTTAGAAAGCCATCTAAAAGCCAAAGTGAAAAGTTTATATTTTAGTTGAGATGCTCAGATTTGTAGAAAACACCCATGACTGGGATGTTTAAGTTTCATCTTTATCATAAGACATCACTCTGAACTTAACTTTAAAACTGGCACGTTGTTGAAATGGTGATTAAAAAGGAAGCAGATGTTTTGTGCATCAGGATGTGATAAAGATACAGAAGTGTGGAAGAGAAATAACAAAAATTTTCTCTTTCGTTGACTTTCATAAAATGTCAAAGGAAAAAAAATTATCTGTAGTAATTTCATGCAATGTAAAAGATATTTTAAAAATAAAATAAAAGTAATCATGATGTGAAAGGCGTTGTTGACCATTAGTTATCGTGGATTCTTTGAGTAACTAAAAATGTGAAGTTACATAAGCTTTATCTGTTTTGAAAGCAAACATCTCGAGTTTTGCAATCCTTGCCACATCATGCTTACAGTAGATGCCCACTGTTCTTTATTAGGGAGTGTGAATTTACTAGACATAATCCTTAACTTCCAGGAGTTTAGAGTCAAAATGTAAGAACTTCTGTACAACACTGAATATACAGATCATGTCACAAACTGCCTTACAAATGAAATAATTTTCAGTGACTTTTTAAACAGCCAAAAAAAAAAAAAAAAAACATTCTCTGTTGGCTCCCTGCCCAACCTCTGACCCAACTCTCCTTCCACATGCAGTCCCCACTGCTCAGCTCCACTTGCCACTGTTTCTTTCTTGTATGGTGGGATCTTTGTTCAAGATCTTCCTCCTTCTTGAAATGCTTTTCCCTGACCCCAAAGCCATGCTCCCGAATACACACAAACACATTCCAAACTAGTTTCTTCCTATCTTCTAAATTTAAACAAAAACATCCCTTTTATTTTGAGCTTGCTTTAACTATCTGAACCAAACAAAGTCCTCTTTGTTATTGTTCCTGATTGTTCATTATTTGTGTGCTTATCTTCACAATTTATGAGCTCAGGTATTATTTGGGTTGCTCATTGTATTCCTAATATCTGGCTGAAATTGTGGAACACAGTAGATGTTCAGTCTCTATTTTCTTAAATGAATTATTAAATGAATGAATGTTGTGCTTTGTCCTGCTGTCAGAGACTACTTGTTGATAGAGCGTTTCATTCCTCTGGCCTTCCTGTGTCTTCATATAGCCCAAAGGATACTTCTTTGTCGTACATGATACCTGTTGTGTCTTTATCCAATGTACAAATCCAGTTAAGCTTCCAGTTCTTCCTACCTACCTTCATCTTCCTCTGCATTTTTGTCTCTTTCTGGGGACATGAAGAGAGGGGCTGATACTTCCTCCTGTATTTTCACTTTTGTTACTGAACCTGAGGTTTGTATTCCTGTGCCTTATAAATGCTCTCTTATCCCCCTGGAGTATATCATTTTATGACCTCTTATATTTATCAAAATTTAATTCAATTTTAAGCCTTAACTTAAGTAGTATCTATTCCTTGAAGCTTTCTCTTGTCCCTCTGGCCACTCTGACCATGTCACTCATCACTCACTCATTTGCATTCCTGTGTGTACACTCCTCATGGCACTTTCTCTTCTGCCTTGTTTGTATTCTCTAGTATGTTGAAAGTATTATAAAGGCAGAATTAATTTCTCACTCAACAGTGAATTCAACACAGATTCAAGTATAGTATTTGGTGTGGCACTTTGTCAATACAGTTAATAAATAATCAAAAAACCGTGACTGCCATTCAGCATGGAAAAGATTGACTTAATGATCAGCTAGGTAGAGAGAGACTTGGTGTTTGGAGACTAGTGCATTTCTGCCTCTTTTCTCCAATCAGGTCCCCACTGATCTGTCCTCAGAATTCCTTTTCAGGTATCATGTCACACTCTGCATCACCTATTCCAAATGACACACATCTTTATCTCTTTTTTTGCTCCTTTATCTTATAAGCTCACATACGCTTTCTCAATTTGCACTTTTCCATTTATGGGAATGACACTCATATGCTAGAAGTTGCTTGTCAGTGTTAATTCTTCTCATGCAGAGTTTCTTGACTGCCTTTTTTATTTCTCATAGTTTATTATGGCTTTATTGGGGTTGTAAAAGTTGTTTATCTGTTTTTTGGGGAGGCTTGTTTATTTAAACTTATAGTTTTTTGTTTGGGGGTTTTGTTCTGTTTTGTTTTTGTAATCCAAAGCCCACTGCTCACATGCTTCTCTTGTGCATTGAGCAGCCTGCTTTTGTACTGTCAGTGACCACCCTAGTGTTTGGGATATTATTTGTGGAGATAGTCAATGAGTAGTCAGGTTACTAAGATTTACAGTAGATGCAGATGTAGAAATGAAGTTAGTTTCTTCATACTGCATCCCTGGAGTGTAAAGATAGATGAAGCCCTTGGAGGAATTGTGGGTGTATCTCACAGTATGTGATGTCGTATGGAGCACTTAATAGAAACTAAATTTATGAAAAGCTGCATCTTTCCTGGCTTGTTTCACAAACTCTTTAAAATGAATTTCAAATGATGTTACAACTCCATTCATGGATTTATAATTGGACATTAAAAATTTACTTCTTATGAAATTTGTTTTGGATAAAATTTTTCTTGCTCGGTAGAATATAACATTCTCTCTTAATTTGAAAATGGTTCTGAGTTACTAATGAAAAGTGTGGATGTGAGTGCATGTGCATGTGTGTGAGAAGGGAAAGATAGCACGGCAGCCTGCACAGGGATTCATCACTTGGTACAGGATAAATATCCTTTATCAAATGTGAGTGGGAAAAACTGTTTCAGTTTTTGGAGTTTTTCATAGACCCTGCAATTGAGCATTCCTAGCCCCCAAATCTGAAATTCCAAAATCAAACAGTTTTTGACAGCTCAACATAATTCTGAAGAAGTTTTGATTTTGAAGCTGGATGTAGTGATTCACCTGTAATTCCAACTATTCACAAACAGGAGCTGGAGGACCCTACATTCCAGACCAGCTATGACAATTTAGCAACACCAGTACTGCCAAAAAGACTTTTGATTTTGGAGCACTTTGGAGTTTTAATGTTTGGATTAATGGTGCTCAATTTGTACTAGAAAGCAGGAAGAAGTAAAAAACAAAAGAAAATGCTCATTACTCTGTACTAAGAATCATGCTTTGGTGTTTTATAGTTATATCACATTCAATCTTCATGTCAACTGCATTCTGTGGGCCAGGAAACCTAAGCTGGGACTGATAAAAGATACCAGTTCTCTAAGTTTTGTTTACAGTTAACACACGTCAAAAGAACAATTCAAACCTAAACCTCTCTGATATAGAATCTGAAGAAATTTCCAGTTAGGTTCAGACTGGATGTTCACAGGTTTGCAAAAAATTAATATCTAATTCCTGCTTTTAAGTTTTGGAGGCTTAGTAGAAACCCTATTATACAATATAAGCACACAGAGCAACTATTCACCCCAAAACCACTGTATAGGAGAAAAACAAAGACTTCACTGAGGAAGTGAACCTGCACCAACTACAGAGGCCACAGTTAGGAGGAACCAGATCTACTTACTTAGATTTATCTAAATGGAGCATATTACATGAAACTAAGAGAGCTATAGGATACTTAAAAATCCAGATTGGGGTTTGTTGAACTTGAATTCCTGAAGTACACATGGAGACCCACAACCTTAAAAACATTTTGTATAGAGAAGTACCCCTTGTCTGCCCAGAATGAACATGGACTGTTTCCTTTCCCTCCCACTGAAGTTGTTTGCCAAAAGGGAACCCTCCCTTACACACGTTGAAATGACTCCAGACCACAAGAATTACCAGCACAGTAGCATCTGGGATGAATATGATAGACGCTGCCAAGACTTTCTCTTTGGATTTCTGACACCATCTCTGTTAGAACTGTAGGTCTAAGTAAAAAAGTCTTCTCTGAGCCAACCATTTTATTTCACCTTATTTATCTTAGTAGTGATGCATGATTAAACCATATGTAATAGCATTTCCCCAGGCACCAAATGTTAAAAAAAATACACAAAACAAATAATCTCATTGTTCACTTTTTCATAAAGCTACATTGACAACCTTATATGTAAGCATGTTCAGACCTGCAGAGTTCTGCATGAGGAACCACAGATCTTTCACCTTTTCACCACTCTTCTTTAAAAGGTCTTATTCAGATCTTAAAAACACAAAGTAGAAGTAAGATTCATCTTTTGACTTAGAGATTGAGTTCTAGTATATGTGATATCTAATAGCACCGTGCAGTGCTTTCTGGGCATGTGATGAATTCCTAACTATCAGAACAGAGCAGCAAAGTCCAAAGCCTTGATTATCAAGTCAGTTTAAATAAAACAAAAATAGATATGATAGGTCTTCTCAGTTTTGCTTAAATCCACCCTTTTTGTGACTACTGTCTTGCTCCACCTAATTATGTTGGCAGGTATGACTAATGAAAACATTCATTGAAAGGCTATACACATCAACAAAATGAATCCACAAAGTAAACTTTGCTTCAGCTTAGTAACAGAGTCATATAGACTCCATATGTGCAGCATAACAAACATCCTGACTCTCACAGAGCTATTTTTCTCATTGTAAACCAGTTATAGCTAAACTCAGGCTCTGATTTATTTGTATTGATTTTAAATAAAACTAAAGCTTACACTTTCAACCCAATCGAAAATCCTAGAAAATAGCAGATGATCAGTAACAATACACACAATTTAGTGGTGGTTGGTTAGGGAATTTTTACCAAAGGATTTGCTATAAACCACTATATACCTGACTGCAGACAACCTTTACAATTAAATTCTTAGTTTGTCCAATTCATACAGTTACTCATCTCCAGCATTCCTTCTGGCTTGAACCTCCTTTGATGGTCTTATCTGATGTTTCTTCCCAACTGACATATCTTTGTTTCTCCAAAGCTCAGACCCCACACTATTGTTTTTTAATTGTTTTATGGAGATGTAGATAAGTCACAGGTGAGGTGACTGGGTTCTTGTTCAAGAAAGAATTATTATAAACTTGAAAGTGGTGATAAGGGAGCTGAGGCCAACTTGGTACTTATTTTTTCCTACTCATGTCAAACTAGGACAATACTTTCACACTACAGTTAATCGTGCATTCATCCATTTACATATTTATCAAAGATTTATAGAGCACTAAAATCAATATTCAAGTTAGGCTGCATCATATTTTAACCAGAAAGCAACAAAACTGAATTATACTTAAAATACAATTTAAGATAAGCCATAATGCCACCATCAAAATGCTCAAATATTTTAACATTTAAAAATGTAAACCTATTATTTGTGTGTATAGGTGTATATTTGTATTTGTGTATATAGACATACAGAAATTGTGTAGTTCAGAGCTTAATTTTTTTTTTTACATTCTGCAGTCAAAAATCAGACTGATTTGAAAAATCAGATTAGAAGTATCTTCTAAAGATATTTTCAGGTTTCTAGTTGAAGCCCAATAATTTTTAAATGAGACAATTGAAGCATGGGGAATTTAAAAAAAACATTCCTCAAACCTACCTTTCTTTATTGTGACTAATACATTTAAAGAAAACTTGTATCACAAAACTTCCTGATACCTTAGTAATAAGTTAGAGCTCATAGCTAGTTTTGTCATGGGATTTGGGGGGAATTAGTTATTTTTTGTTTGTTTTCAATATTCACAAAGTCTTTTTCATAAGATATTGCAGGGTTCTGATTTGTTTGTTTGTCCTCATCAATTCACCAAGATAAGCACATTGTTTAAAAACTAGAATTTATTTTAGAGAATATGAAAAGAATGTATCTCCATGAAGAGCCTCAATATGAAAACATCAAATGTTAGGAGATGACTTCAGAAAAAATACTTATGGGATAAAAAGAATAAATATGCTTCAAATAAGCGTAAGTATATAGAAAGGAAGAATGAAAGCTGTATCCATTTAACCTAGTTTGCATAAAAGAAAATAATCCACCAGTCATTTTCTTGAAGACATTGGCCCAAAGTAATTCTAAAAAACCTCTGGCCTTATCAGGGAAGGATCCAGAGGGAAATGGGAATCATGATTCTAAAACCACAGTGTGTTTACAGCTGGACACTCAGGAGTAGTACTGTAGTTGGCAGACACCCAGAAGAAAATATCTTAAAAACCTTTAAAAACAAAACAAAAAAACAAACAAACAAAAAAAAACAACCAGCATCAAGTGACAAGTAACCAGAGTAATTGAAATTTTGGAGAGACTTTCATAAAGGATCAGACTGAGCAGGCATATCTCAGCATAGCTCATCATAATGAACATTACTAATATGTCATATGAGAATGTCACCAACTCCCAACCCTTCAACCTTCTTAGGCCTTCTTAGATCTCTTTAAGGGCCAACTTAAATCAAAGTATTTATTATTCTTTAAAAGGCCCTAAAGTTATGATACTCACTCAAAATAATGGTCTAACTTATAAATAAGTTCAGGAATTAAATAAATTTACAAGTGAGGATGAATACTTAATGGTTATGAACATATAGAAAAACACTGACATTATTGAGCACTTGCACTAGCACATTTCGTCTTCTCATGTTTTTCCTGAAAGATGAGACTTCAACTCAGGTCACTGACAGATCAGTAGTCCAATTGCCACTTGAGGGTTTCAGTTAGTGTGACTCTGATCCAAGAGCTTTGCCTCTTGGTTCTTTATCTATAGAGTATCCTTTGGCAGTCAGAGATGATTTAGTAGAGAATTATGCTAGAAAAGAAGAAAGGGACTAAAATGTGAAAAGCAGTGAGAACTCTGGACAGAGTCTTGGTCCCTTTGCCTGTCTTACTGCTCTTCCCATATTCCTTTTTCTTTGTACAGGCACCCACACATCTCTACTTGCAGCATGATACATTAGTGACATAGGGTTGTTTTCCTCCTCCCTCCATTTAGGCAATCAAGTTATATTTTCAGGAAGGTGTGCTTTAGTAGCACATTATGTAATGGAGACAGTAATATCTGCAAATATATTAAGCTCTATGATGAAGCTTAAGTTAGGGCTTAAGATAGGACTTAACTCTGCTAAGCCTTATCTTAAGCCCTAACTTCTCAAGTTAGTATTTATAAATTACATTATAAGGTAGATTTTTGTTGGTGTTTCTAATTAGAAAGAAGAAAATAAAGTTGCTTAGGTCCTCTTGAATTATGTTCTGCTGTTTTCTCCAGTATGATGACGCATTGAAAATATATCATGAGCAATAAGGTTTTTTTTTCTTTCTTTTCTCTTCAGCATAAAAACCAGACCAGGAAAGTGGACACCCACTTAAAACTTTCCTTTTGTGAATATGAACTTAATTCTTTTCATGTTACTTTTAAAGACCCATGAGTCCTGCATATCATTGCAAATAGTATTTAAAAAGGACCTTGATGGGTTGGAATCAACTTTATACCCTCAGATTTACACATACAAAAGAAATCTCACAGAAATCATGTTTTCATAGATGAAAATTATTGTTGCTGCCAAAGGGAACAAAATTTTACAATTATGGGTAGAGATTCTAAAGAAAAATAAAATTCTACTTTCTGCATACTGAGACATGATGAACACTAAGTTGATTTCAAAAAAGTTTTAGATGGAAGATCATATAACTAATATTTTTAAAGTTATTGTTTTATGTAATAGCCAGGTTAAACTTTCCTTACTAGTAGATATTAATAATGATTTTAAATACATTAGGTACTATTGAAAATTATACATTGAAATTTTGTGTGGCCCTTATCCACAATGTAATATTTAAACATTATATCTATATACAGTATGATACAGAAGGCAAATATCTTAAAGCCCTTCTATATAACTGGGCATTAAGCCCTACCTTTTGCTACTGAAATATGGACATGTTTCATATATGAGGGTATGCTGAGAAAGAGGAAATCCTGTAAAAGAAGATGAGAATTTTTTCTACTTAATAAGGCTTCTGTTCCAACTGCTTAGCTCTGCCATTGTGTTTGAAAACAGCCAATGACAGTATATAAACAAGTGACCTTGTTCCAATAAAACTTACAGAAATCTTGCTGAATTGGGTCCATGTGCCCTATTTTTCTGGCTCCACTTATACATTTCAATATTTCCAAGTGGAATTATTCTGATAGTGTTCAACTAAAACTAGCCTACTTAGAAAACCACACTATTACTGCCTAGTCTAGAAAAGTATTCTGTTTATTGAAAATTACTAATACATATTTCTTTCATGGTTCTATGCCTTGGTACTTGCCCCTTTCTCTGTCTGGAGTTTTCTCCTATTGTCTTTCCATACTCAAATCCTATACTCCTTTTAAGGCTGAATTAAATGCCACCTTTTCCATTTTTCCTAATTTTTCCATTGTTCTATTTTGTATTATGCACGACATTTTTTCTCCTCTTAACCAGGGTGCTTATATCCTAACATGGGTGCTTTTTAGGCAGTAGCCAATCCATTAGTACTGTAAATAGAAGAGTTAATATAAACTATCTGAAATAGCCAAATATCATATGCATGGAAATTTGTGATATATTTTTGAGAGCGCTGAAAGTTTTACATCAAATATTGTTTCATCATCATTTCAAATCTTTCTAAATATATTAACTACTTTGGTGGTATTTGAGGATTTTAGTAATACTAAATATTAAGGATGAAGTTCTTATTTTATCTAAATGAGAAGTTAACATTTTATTCTGCTTATCTATTGGTATCTATTGTTATATATGTTATCTATATTATATATGTATATTCCTGAAGTATATATTGTGGCTTAAAATAATGCAGTCATTAATTTTGCAAGCAAATCAGCAGTTTGGACAAGATTCAGTAGGGATAAATCATCTTTCCCCTGTGATGAGAGAATTTCACAGTGATTGAAAGAGGGACTTTTAACATGTTGCACTCACTCAACTTACCTATAGGTGCTGGTTGTCACTTGGTGGTCTCAGTTCATCTCCACATGAGTCTCTCCATGGGGCTACTTGGAGTTTTCAGCATGGTGACTGGGTTCCAAGAGAAGCAGTGAAAACTGATAGTACTTGGCTTTTAGGCCCAAATATCAGTGTAGATTCACTTTTTCCATCTTTTTTTTTTTTTTTTTTTTTTTGGTCAAGCAATTATACCATAGACATTTTGTGAGGAAGAGACCTAGACCCTATCTCTCAATAGCAGAAATGCCATTTGGGGCTATTTTTAATCCACTAAACATTTTAAACCTTTTTGTTTCTGATAATGAGAGCATTAAAATGAACCAAAGGATGCACTATAAATACATGATTTAAGGCAGGTCTACTGATGCATGCCTGTAATCCCAGGAACTTGAGAGGCTGTGGCATGATGCCTGCAAGTTCAAGACCAATCTGGGCAATTTGGTGAGGTCCTGTCTCAAAATAAAAATTAAGAAGGACTGGAAATGTGGCACAGTGGTAAAGTGCCCCTAGTTTCAATCTCTAGTACAAATTGGAAGATTTATTTAGAAGGAAATAGTCCTGATTTTAACTTACTTTATTATAGTCTAAAAATGAGTAGCTTGGAATTCTCTGGAGAATTGAAAATTTTAATTTTTTTCATTTGTTTAATCAGGAAATGCTTTATGTTAAAAGCTATCCTACAGAAACTTACATCCTAAGATAATTTTCTTAAAAATTACATATGAGAAAGAAAGGTGAAGTAAATCAATGTGAAGAAATAATAGATGGTAAAAATTTCTCCCTACCATCTATTCTTGGTACGTTTTGTGACCATTAATGAAATTATCTTATTGATTCCAGTTTCTAAGATTTAGGAAAGGGACCTATATTTTTTTGTTAAGACTTACTATGATACTGAGGCTGTCTTTGTTCCCTTATTTCTAAAGCATAGATGGTTTGTACATCATAGGGTTATGGTTAGGATTCAATTAAATAAGAATAAAATGCAATTTAAAATATGGTTATAGTGCCCAGAGTACACAACGGGGAAGCTATGCTTTTCTTCATTCCTTCCTTCTTCTGAGGACTTGACAAGTGCTCTACCCCTGAGACAGTCCCAGCCCCACTGTTTCTTCACTGTAACTGAAAAATCTAGTGTAGGGTTGATTTAATTGGAAAAAAAAAAACGCATAACACCCCATCAAGGGCTCAGTGGACAAGTTATTTTCAACATGGTTTTTGGCAAGTACGTACTATTTTCAACCTACCATATGATGAAGGTACAAAGTTGAATGAAGGGAGAAAAAAATGAGAAACTGTTATTTATTTTTAGAACAGGTATTTGAAAAAACAAAATGATTCAATTCTCAGTTCTGAAATCTGAAGACTCATATCTATATATGTGATGGGAATTTACTATTAGTATTTTAAACTATCAATCCAAAGAGAAATATTTTAGAATATATATTGTCTAAATTAAATTCATGAGTTGAAAATAATATCAGTATTTTTAAATACAGATTTTCAAATATGTTATTGATATTTCTTTTTTTAAGACACAAATATACAGTAATTTTACTTTGGAATATCAGAAATAAAAGTGTTATACAACTGTCTTACTATAGGTTGCTACAGTCATTTATTAGTTGTTACCTAGTGAGTTGCCGGATTGCTTATCAGTTGTTCACATGAGACCTTCCAACTGGCGAAAGGCATTGTACTTTTTTTTATGCCTTTGTATCCTGATAATTTTTAACATTACTCAATCATTTATTTGCTTTCACTTAGCTTCATATTCAAATTGGAACAAAATATCTGCTTTTTCAATAATATTTACCACAGCAGTAATTTCATATTCTTAAACCTTGGACTTCAGTGGGCAGTAATTAATAGAGACACATTTGAGAGGATCCTGGGTCCCTTTGATACCTAACTTCACATGTTCCTTAAACTTGGTCTCAGGAGAGCTAGAAGAGGGCAATAGTGAAAAGATTTTCTTTCTGTAATTTTTATCACTGATAGATATAGGAACACACACACACACACACACACACACACACACACACACATACACACTCTTTGTCAGTACTTAGAAATGTGGTGATTTTTGATGTCAGGTGTCATAGGCCCACCAGTGAGGAATTGCTTGAAAAAGTTGATAGTAATCATTAAAGAATCATTGTAGATATTAGTCAGTTTCCAAAAAAAATTACTAAGACGTGAGTGATACAGTTAACTCTAGGTAAGGAATATGGTTGAAAATTAATTTAATCTGATCTAATAACAAAAACTAAAACACAGAAAAGTACTTCATGTCTTATGGTTGAATATCTATATATTGTCAGAAACAACATTTTATTTCTAATTAAATTTCTTTCAAACTCTGAAGCTACATTGCTATAGACTTTTTTAATTCAATAACAAGTTTGAGATAGTATAATAGCCTAAGTCATATACAGATATAAGGTTATAATCGCTACATTTTATTTTAGAGTTCTATAGATAAGCTTTTCACCTGCCCTCCTTTCCTATCATGTTCATATTTGAAATTGTATATACACATTTTTAAAAGTTACTTAGAATCAATCATGGAGAAGAAACTTAGCTGTATTAAATACATTTTCAAAAACTCAAAAATATTTGTGTCTCTATACATAACCAGTCCTGAGAAATGTTGACTACATCTACTTCTGTATAGCCAATCAAATTATAATAAACCTGTGACTCACAGTGAGCACTCAAGTAAATGTAAGGATACGTTCAGAATCATAGGGACAAGCTAAGAAATATGTCCCAAAGAGTGACAGGTTCAAAAAGTCTCTGGTAGGGGTGTACAATAAGCAGACTGTCCACTCAGAACAGCCATTAAAGAAAGTGAAGTGATAAAAGATGTGGCATTTATGTGGACTTAATCACTAATTCTCTATGTCTTCCCTGCAATTAAGAGTCCAACTTCTCTACCTTTATTAAAAAGCTAAGACCAAGTCCTCTTTAGGGAACTCCCCAGAATATCTAATTCTCTGATTCAGATTAACACATACTGGCACTACTCTTTGAAGTTTATCTCAGATTGAAATTATATATAGAAATAGAAAATAAGATGTGTAACCTGTTAAACAGCAAGTGTGGTTCTACAGAAATATTAGTCCCCTTAATCTGACAACTTTCCTGCCATCATTGATGAAAATTTTCCAGACATGTTTAAAAAAGAGGGTCACACAGTTTAAGATCTAGTTTTAACTTCGTCACCATTGATCACTCTCCCTTCTTATATGCTCTTCCTATTTGGCGGAATCCCAGAATAACATGCAGCACTCTAGAAATGAATTGCTATTAGTACTCAATATTACAGGAAGATCAAGAGACAGGGATTGTCTCATGTTTCCTACTTGTGCTACTATGTATGCACTGCAATACCATGCATGCTTGAACTAGTGATTGAGGAGAAAATAGTTTTAATAGGAATTGGCAGTTAGCCCAGAAGTTCTACTCCCTGCTTTGAACAATGTGAACATGTGGAATCCTCTCTGTTAGGAGGACTGGCAAAGATTGACATTAGGATTTCTTTTTCATAAATAAATGCAGTAGTCTTTGTTTTCTTTTAAAAATTAAAGATAGCAGATTGCTCGATTATTATGCTAAATTTGGGTTTTTTGGTTGAAGGTAATTTGAAATTTTTTTTTATCCATCTTATTCCTCCTGGCTTGGCATAAAAATTGTATGTTATTTTAGATGTCTTGAAAAATATAAATACAACAATGAGGAAAAATATGCCTTGATTATGATAAAAATAAAATAACACAGTCTTTAGTGGGTGTGTCTGTCTCTTTCTCACTCATTTTCATCTTCTGGAAAAAAAATTGTGTTCTCTACTACACTTATTCTTAACTTGCTACATGATCAATTTCAAAGTCAAGGATGAATTCATGAAGAAGAGTTAAAGAAAAAATAAGCAATCAAATTAACTTGATTTGTTGGTTAACATCAGTTTTCCAAGTTTAAATGTTGCTTCTCACAAACAATATTTTTTTTCAAGTTCATGATAAAAGAGAATCCTAAAATTTCTGGACTGAAAGTGCTTATCAAAGTATTTTCCTCTTATCTTTTACCTGCTCACTTCATGATTTTCTAAAATGTGCTCTGTTGTACAAACATTAGTCAATAGACTTCTAAATTACAGAATTCTTCCAGAGAGAATTGCATTCCATGGAGCAGTTAGAAACGTCGTAGTTATTATATTATTTCCCTAATTATCGCTCATTTTTATGCATTTTTGTTTGTTTTATGTTTTTTCTGTTCAACCAGAGTTGCATGAAATCATTCTGTATTTAGTTATCTTCTTCTATTTGCATATAGGAACACTACAAAGTTAAATTTTCTGTCACAACATCTACCTCAACTCTTTTCTATTTCCACTGTCACAACCTTCATTCCCATATTCAAATATGATGCAGCTGTGCTCCATACTTGTCATAATTTTTTTCCTGCTCTGCAAGCTTGCCTATCTTATTGCATCAACTTAAACTATTATTTAAATACCAAGCTCAATAAAATCTCAAAACAAGTCTCAAAATTTCAAACTTTTCATCAATGTGTTCAATGTTACCTGGTAGATTTGAAATACTACTTGCTTATGAAAGTTTGTACTGACTACTACTCCATGTTAGATAGTCTCTTTACCTTCCCATTCATATATATGAATTAGAGGCTCATAATATCTGTGATTCTTGACCCTTTCAGTTGGATGATATCCATCTCTTCTCAAGACCCACAGCATTTGATGCTGTTATCATTTATCTGACACTTAATGATACTGACATTTTTTTTAAAGTTCATATCTATGTATCTTTCTTCTTTAACAAAATACATATACATAATCTTTAACATCAAAGCCATGTCTAAAAAGTGTATAGCAAGTAGTTGTTTAATAAACATTTTAAATGAATAGACAAATGTATAATTAGGACTATAATCAATGAAACATCTGAATGTAATTAGATGTGCATTAAAAAAAGAAAAATAGTAGATGGACTGGGGTTGTAGCTCAGCGGTTGCGTGCTAGTCTAGCATGTGCATGGCCCTGGGTTCGATTCTCAGTACCACTAAAAATAAGTAAACAAAATAAAGGTATTGTGTTCAACTACAACTAAACACACACACACACACACACACACACACACAAAAAAAAAAAACAGTAGAGAATACCTGGAACATCTTCTTGTTATAATTAAAGTTGAATTTACTGGTTGTCTTCTTCTAGTTCTGCATCTAAGATAGGAGAGCATTATAAGTTCCTACTCTAGTAAGTTTTAAATTTACTTTCCAATTCAATGATATGACTCACATTAGAATAAAATAACTGTCCTTCTTTATATTTTAAGATTATCCTTCTTTATAGTATATGGAGTTCATGTACCTTATAATATTTTATGACTCTTTGAATAAAAATTATTTTGCAATAAAGAATGTCCCCATTTTCAAAACTACCTTTAAAAAGTAATTTTGATAAAATTTATACAAGATGCTAGTTTTTATCTTTTTAATAGCAGTGACATCTTCTAAGAGTACATTAGTCTTCCACTAATCTCTCACTAACATCAAAAAAACATCAAGAGAATTTGTATATTTGTATGTGTGTTTTATGACTTATATAAATTTTGAATGTCTTATAAACTCAAGTTCCACCTAAAGTAGGGGGCTAAGCCATATTTATTTTAACTTTCTAATATATCAATAATATTGATGTTATTACTTTGAAATATAACCCAGTGGCTAAATAATCAACATTATCTCTTATCCAGGGACTCACTATCCTAACAGGGTTTTCTAAGAAGTAATCTGAGTCTTCCTGATATTTATAAACTATGATTTACTAACTACTACTTGAGAATTATATACTTTTAAAACGTTACTTTGACAATAATAATAACATTATTGTTCACATTATTGGGAAATAGGGTTATGATTTAATGTAAAATTGGGATTAAAACATCTTTATCTTTTGTTATTAATTTTTGCTTAAGAAGTTGCATCCAAAATTATCCCTAACACTTAGTTCTGCCATTATTAACCAATAGCCAAGCCATCATGAAAAAAATTATTTTCTTCCTTCAGAAAGTATCTTTTAAATATGAAAAGTTGAATTAATAGAAAAATATGATCAAAATCATTATGTTTTCTACATCAGAAGAATTTAGGTATATAGACTACCTTTATGGTTATTATTTAACTAATAGTGTATTTCACTTGCTTTATATTGGTCATTGGTTGGAATACTACCAAAGTTAACATACTATGTATTCTGAATTTAATTAAATAACTAATTGATATGAAGAAAAATAGATAATTTTTACTTGAAACAGTTCTTTTTAAAATATGTGTATTTCTACAGAGCAATGGTAACAAAACAGCATAGTATTGGCACCAAAATAGACCTGTAGACCAGTGGTACAGAATAGAAGAGACAGAGTCTAACCCACATTACTACAGTTATCTTGTATTAGACAAAGGTGCCAAAAATGTACATTGGAGAAAAGATAGCCTTTTCAAAAAATCGTGTTGGGAAAATTGGAAATTCACATGTTACAAAATGAGATTAAACCTCTGTCTCTCACCA
Source organism: Ictidomys tridecemlineatus (assembly GCF_052094955.1). Lineage (NCBI taxonomy): Eukaryota > Metazoa > Chordata > Mammalia > Rodentia > Sciuridae > Ictidomys > Ictidomys tridecemlineatus. The sequence continues at coordinate 190,807,791 of NC_135478.1, read as the reverse complement.
TGCACAAAACTCAACTCAAAGTGGATCGAGGACCTAGGAATTAAACCAGAGACCTTACTCCTAATGGAATAAAAAGTACGTCCAAATCTTCATCATGTCGGATTAGGCCCCAACATTCTTAATAAGACTCCCGTAGTGCAAGAATTAAAACCAAGAATCAATAAAGGGATGGATTCAAACTAAAACGCTTCTTCTCAGCACAGGAAGCATTCAGTGAGGTAAATAGAGAGTCTAATGAATGGGAGCAAATCTTTACCACAAGCACATCAGATAGAGCACTAATCTCTAGCATTCAAAAACCTTAACACCAAAAAAAAATAATAATAATAATAATTCAATCAATAAATGGGCTAAGGAACTGAACAGACACTTCTCAGAAGAGGATATACAATAATTCTTTTTTAAAAAAAAAGAGAGAGAGAATTTTTTAATATTTATTTTTTTTGGTGGACACAACATCTATATTTTTTTTATTTTTATGCAGTGCTGAGGATCAAACCCAGCACCCTGCGCATGCCAGGCGAGCATGCTACCACTTGAGCCACATCCCCAGCCCTTTTACAATAATTCAACAAACATATAAAAAAATGTTCAATATCTCTAGCAATGAGAGAAATGCAAATTAGAACTACTCTAAGATTTCATCTCACTAGAGTGGGAATGGCAAATATCAAGAATACAAACAATAAGTGTTGGCAAGTATGTTGGGGAAAACGCATACTCATACATTGCTGGTGAAACTGCAAATTAGTGCAGCCGATCTGGAAAACAGTATGGAGATAGCTTTGAAAACTTGGAATGGAACTGCCATTTGACGCAGCTATCCCATTTCTTGGCTTATGCCCAAAGGACTTTAAAATAGCATACTACAGGGACACAGCCATATCAATGTTTATAGCTCACAATTCACAATAGCTAAATTACGAACCAACCTAGATGCCCTTCAGTCCATGAATGGATAGGGAAAATTTGGCTTATATACACAATAGAACATAACTCAACATCAGAAGAGAATAAAATCATGGCATTTGCATGTAAATGGATGAAGCTGGAGAATATAATGCTAGTGAAGCAAGCCAATCCCCCAACACCAAAGGCCAAACATTTTCTTTGATATGAGGAAGCTGACTTATAATGTCGATGGGGGGGGTGGTTAGCATGGGAAGAATGGAGGAACTTTAGATAGGGCAAAGGTGAGGGAGGGAAAAGGAGGGGGCAAGAGACTAGGCATGATAGTGGAATGAGTTAGACATCATTACCCTAAGTACATGTATGAAGACACAAATGGTGTGAAAATACTTTGTGTCTAATCAGTGACTTAAAAATTGTGCTCTATGTGTGTAATATAAAATGAACTGTATTGTGCCATCATGTACAACAAATCAGAATAAATAATTTTATTTAAAAAATAATAAAATGAAATATATGTATTTATGACAGTTGATAATAATGTAATATTAACTATGATTCGTACAAAAATTTTTAGTGTGAGTAAATATTTTTGCTTTGTTCCAAATCCTTATTCTTAAAACTTTGAATTTAAATCAGTATTTTTACTGGAAATACTTTAGAATACTTTCTTGTGTGTTAGCCTTAAAAATTCAATGCCAGATTTCTCTAGAATTATATTTTAGAAAATTTTTAAAGACAAAAACGTTACTTCTATATGGTTTAAAGTAACCCACATCAACCAATGCTAATTCGTTTTTTTTAGAGAGAGAGAGAGAGAGAGAGAGAGAGAGAGAGAGAGAGAGAGAGTTTTTAAATACCTATTTTTTAGTTTTCAGCACACACAACTTCTTTTGTTTATATGTGGTGCTGAGGATTGAACCCGGGCAGCATGCATGCCAGTCAAGTGCGCTACCACTTGAGCCACATCCCCAGCCCCAACCAATGCTAATTCTAAACACAAAACTTAATATTGTTATATTTTAACATTCAGTATGGAGTTCTGGAAATGTCATGTTCTATAGTTTTTGAGATCTGAAATTTCTCTTAAAATAACTTATTAAAACATATTTTAAAAAAGAGTCTTAAAAAATTGATGGGGGCTGGGGCTATGGCTCAGAGGTAGAGAGCTGCCTAGCACATTAAGGCCCTGGGTTTGATCCTCAGCACCAAATAAAAAATTAAATAAATAAAGATATTAAAAAAAATTGATAGATTGGAATGAATATGCATTTCTGAATTTTTAAAATGAACATGTAATCTGAATACTTAGACATTTCAGGGTAAATGTATAAGACTGTGCATTTTTATATTCCTAAGAATTAAATTCAAATCTTGGAAAATATTGTAATTGTTGTATGGTATTAATGAAAATAATAATAATTGGGCTGGGGATGTGTCTCAAGTGGTAGCGTGCTCGCCTGGCATGCGTGCGGCCTGGGTTCGATCCTCAGTACCACATACAAACAAAGATGTTGTGTCTGCCGAAAACTAAAAATAAATAAATAAATATTTAAAAAAAGAAAATAAAAATAATCATACTAATAGTAATGGGAGTAGAGGGGAAGAGGAAATAGTTAATACTTACTGAACTCTTTATGCTCCAGGTACTTTTCTAAACACTTTGCATAAATTGCCTGATGTACTTAACAATAACCTTTTGAGATGAGTGTAGTTCATTTACAGAATTCACAGAAATATGTAATGATGTAAAGAAATAAATAAGTGTTGATATATAGAATTAATGAATAGATTTTTCTCAAGTGGCATGGCTAATTATTGTAATACAAACCCAAAGGGTGCAACTTCAGAGCACATGTGTCAGCACTATACTGAAGTCCCAAGGACTTAGTTCCTTCATCTACAAAATGGAGTCAGTACTGCTACTAAAATAACAACTGCATCTGCTGCTACTCATGAGATTGTAATGTACAGTCAATAATTGAAAACTTTTGAACCACATACATGTAAACTGACACTCTGGAGAAAGTTTTATTTGAGGGAGGTAGCACTTAGGAGATCCCTTTTTAGTTCTTTTTTTCTATCTAGCTTCTGCATGTGAGAGAATGCATTTTGACCTTTGACTTTTTGATCCTAGCTTATTTCATTTAGCATTAGTTTCTCAGTTTCATCTATTTGCCAGAAAATGACACAATTTCATTCTCTTTTATAGCTGAGTAAAAACTCCATTGTGTATATATAGTACATTTTCTTATATCCATTCATCTGTAAAAGATACCTAGGCTTGTTCCATAACTTGACTATTTTGAATTGTGCTGCTAAAAACATTGGTATGCATCTGTCACTGTAGTATGCTGATTTTAATTTTTCTGGATAAATACCAAAGAGTGGAGTAGCTGGATAATATGGATTTTAACCCTTACCTTCACTCAGAGCACAAATATTCAGGCTTAGTTTTGCTGTCCTGAGTGTGAGAAAATAGTCAAAATTGTGGTAAAAGTTTAAAGCAAACAAACAAACAAAAATAACAAAAACGCTGGCCAGGATGGGTTTGGGGGAAAGGACTCTCATCCACTCTTGCTGGGAATGTAAATTAATGCAGCCAACATGGAAACCAGTAAGGTGGTTTCTAAAAAAAAAAAAAAAAAATTAAAATTATGTCTACCATATCATACAGCTATACTGCTCCTTGGTATTTATCCAAAAGATTAAAGTTAGCGTAATTTAGAGATAAATGCATAATTTAGCAATAGATGCATGCAAATGTTTATTGCAGGACAATTCACAACAGCTAAGTTGTAAAATTAGCCTAGGTGTCCATCAAAAGACAATAGGAAAAGAAAAGGTGGTGTATATATTCACAATGGAGTTTTATTTAGTGATAAATAAGAACAGTGTTGTTATCTCATTTGCAGGAAAATGGATGGAACTGAAGATTAATTTGGAATGAGAAAAGTCAGACTCACAGAGAAAAGTATCCTATATTTTCTCTCATATGGGGAGTCTAGAAGGAAAAAGGGGAGGACCTTATGAAATTAATAGGATAATCAGTAGGGTAGAGAAGGGAATGGGGGAGGGTGGAAGAAATATCAGGGAGTGAAGTTGATCAAATTATGTTTGTACATATGCACCCGTATGCCACAGGGAAATTCACTATTCTGTGTAATTAATGTGCACCAATAAAATCAAGCAAACAAATACCTTACCCCCACATATCAGTTTAATGATAAATTGGGACTTTGAGTTTTGAGTTCTACCTATGATCTTTTAGTGAAATTTAATAAAATATATTTCAAAAGGCAGGGATTCCTTAAATTACCTAGTATTGGGATTTTGTGTTCATTGAACCTCTTTAACAATTACTTTATAACTTCTGGAATTATATTACTAACTAACTTCTGCAAGGCTCAACATATTTCCTGTTAATGAGCTCACAAACCTAGAGGTTTAAGAAAACAGCATTGTGAAATATGAACACTTTTGAAGGATTAATAGAAATAATAAAGAATAAAAGCCACTGTGTGCTCCAAGATTTTATTATGTTACTCCACCTGCAAAAACAGATGCTGTATCTGTTTTAAATCACTTGGCCTGTGATGTTTTAGGCACTTTCTAAATGATAGTCAATCTTGATTTTTGAGATGGAAAACCTTTTAAAGTTTTAAAGATATGGCTGCTATACACAACTATTGTAACAACAGATTTTCAAAGGATGTATCTTTTGATTGAGATTAATTTTTATGGAAAACATAATCACTACCTCCGTTTTTTATTTTAACATTTTAAAAAGCATTGAGAAATGATCAGTTTTTCACAACAATTTACAGAAATGCGTAATTATATTCCTAAACAGAATATAACCCTATTTATTTAAATCAACTAGGAATAAAACAATAATGATTTAATGACAGCTTAGAAATAATCTAAACATAAGAGTATTTAAGTTAGTGAGGGATAGTGAAAAGTTATTTCTATTTATTTTTTGACCTCTTGATCCCAGTTTGTCCCTACTCCTTTCCCCTCATCCTCCTGTCCAGTCTCTCCCTTTCTTCCACTTGCATGACTTCCCACTCTTCCTTTTTAGGGTCAAAAGCGATCAAATTGAATCAGGATGAGAGTAATGGGATGCAGAAAAAGACAAGTACCTCATGATGTTTTCTACTGCCTCAAACCCCACAGCCGACAGATAGTAAAGCTACAGTTATTACAGGGAAATTCACCCCATTGAGGTTAACAATGGGAAAATGGTTCAAAGACCTTAACAGGCCCATCACAAAAGAAAGATGTACAGATGACAAATAAGCATTTGGAAAGACATACACATAATATGTTACCAGGGAAATGCAGATGAAACAGCAATGAGATGTCACTGCATACACATCAGAATGGCCCCAATGTAGCCCATCCACAATTCCAAATGCTGATGATTATATGGAGCAACAGGAACTCTGATTTATTGCTGGTGGGAATGTAAAATGTAGAGCCACCTAGGAGGATAGTTTGGATGCTTCTTAGAAAACAGGATATATCTTACCTCATGGTCTAGCAATTGTGCTGCTTTGAATTCCCCTCAAAAATCCCACACAGAAACTTACACATAGATGTTTAGAGCAATTTTTTTCATATTTGCCAAAACAATGAAGGGACTAAGTTGACCTTCAGTAGGTGAATTGTCTGTACTGTAGCAAATCCAGACAGTGGAATATTATTCAGCACTACCGCCACCACCAACAAAAAAATCTATTAAACCATGAAGAGGTAAAGTGGAAACTTGATTGCATATGTCTAAGTGAAAGATGCCATCTGAAAGGCCACATGCTACAAAATTCCATCTATATGATCTTCTGGAAAGGGCAAAATTATAGAAACAGCAAAAAAAAAAAAAAAGCCAGCAGTTGCTTCTGGTTAGTGGAGATGGACAGAAGGGTAGGTGAAGCCCAGAGGATTTATAGGTAATAAAATTACTTGTCATTATATTTTGTCTGAACCTGTAGCTTGTATAGCACCAAGAGTGATTCCTAATGTGATCTGGGCACTTGGGGTGATGACAGTGTGTCATTGTAGGTTCAGCAGTTATAACAAATGAACCACTTCAGATTGGGATGCTGAGAATGGGGAGGCTATTTGTGTGTGAGGACAGGGGTGTATGGAAATGTCTGTGCTGACACTCAGTATTGCTGTAAACAAAACCTACTGTAAATGTAACTTATTTAGACACACAGACATAAGCAAGCCATAGGGTAATGTATGTGTATTATATAATTTATATACAAAATACCAAGTGCAAGAAAATTAAGCTCCCCCCCCCACACACAACATACACAACACCTGATTTATTAAAAGAAACTGAGAAGTTGTATGCAAACAAAGTGATCTTTCAAAATGTCTTTGTACTTCTTCACTCTGGATGCTTTCTGCAACGTGGAGGGACTGAGATGGTTTAGCTTGGTTTCTTTCTTCCTTCCTGTCAGGAACCGAGGGTTGTAAAAGTTGGCTTTTATGAAAGGATGTTACCATAAGAAGAATTACCTAATAAAATCAAAGATTATCATCTGTTTTAATACACAGAAACTTGTTCTATAATACTAATAATGCTGATAGTTTTTCTATCTAAAGTGGCAGAATTGGGATTTTTTTTTTATTAAGATCCTTCTAAAATTCCAGATAATTACTTTTAGAGAATTGGAGGCAAATGTTTAGTATTACAGTGTTTAAGTGTCTATATACATATCTTTATCAGTTTGAGGTTGTGAAAATTATGTACAATGTAAATGGCATTTTGTCCAAAATCATATAAAGCAGTATGCCATAAAAAAAATCAAAGAATTGTATACTTAGAGTGTTCGTAACATAATTTGAAAAGAAATTGCCTTGAAATTACCCCTGAGTTGTGATTCAGTAACACAATTTTTGCTTCAAGTTCAGACTATGATACTATTGAAGCAGTATTTCTTTTTTATCCTTTGCCGGCATCCAGGAAAACCATGAAACACACATTGAAAACTAAACTACTTCAAATCGGGGTATCTAGATTCATTAGTAATTACTGGAAGGAAAATAATAATAAAAATCCATATTTTGTAGAACCAGAAGTTTTCAAATACAATAGAAGATGTCTTTGCTCCTTAGTCAGAATTACTTGTGTGAAATTAATAATATCACAAATTCTGGAATGATCTTAAATATTAAAACGGATCTAAAATTCACTGTTCACCAAAAAACAGTACTCAAATTTATATAAAAATGAACCAGTGATGAAATATTTGATGACATATTTTTATGTTTCTCTTAAGAATAGAGAATGAAATGTTGCTTAGATTGTCTTTTCACATCCACTGTCAGAAAAGGCTGTCTCTTTTGCTTTTCCTTTAGTTTTCCTGGGTTCCATTTGTGAAAGATTAACCTCTGTGATGATCATGGCAGGCGGCATGGTTTTACGCCAGCCCAGTTATCTTGCTCGTTCTCATGGTGTCCTTGGTGAGAAGGTAGCATAATGTGCACAGCCACAACTATCCCTTGTATTTATTACAGAGAGGGCATGAAAGTTTTCCTTTCCTACTTTACCCCTTACCACATATACAAAGTGTAAAATCTAACAAGCCTGGAGCTTTTATGAATACTTGATCAAAGTTAAAACTTGATGTGCACCAGAATGCATGCTCGTCCTCAGGTCAGCATGTGGGGCCAGAGGCTGATGCATCCCCTGCAGCCTTAAATCCCAGGCTGTTCCAAGATACACTTCACTGCAGTATCCTACAGAAAATCCAAATATAATGCTGCCATTAAAATGCTGTTTCTGCTAATATTTTTAACAGAATTCTAAGTGTGAGAGCAACTGTTGCATTGTGTATTTATCAGCTAATGAATTATCCTTTTTATTAGTATAGGCTTCTGTAACTTTGATACATTTTTATTTTACCTATAGTGATTGTTTTTACTTAACTGAGCAGTCAGTCATTTGAAACTTGTGAGCAAATTCTGTATTAATTAGGTAGTAAATATAAACCCTGCCTTTTTAAAGATAAAGTAGAATGCGATTACAAATATATTTTTCAATGAAGGAAACATCACAGAGAAGGTTTAGAAATTATTTTTGTTTTAACCAAATCTCAGGTGCTACTACAGCAGGACACATCCTTTTCCTTAAAAGTGCATTAATATGATTTTATAGCAAAATAACAAAGATAGTGATATATTTTTGCAAAATAAATAAATACTTGATATACTATTGTGGGGAGGGGGACTTTCCTGGAAACTGAACCCAGGAAAACTCTACCACTGAGTCACATCCCCAGTCCTTTTTATTTTTTATTTTGAGACAAAGCTTCACTATGTTGCTGAGGCTGGCCTTGAATTTATAGTCCTCCTGCCTGAGCCTCCTGGGTCACTGGGATTACACGTATGTGCCACCCCACACAGCCACTTGATTTAGTTTCATGAAAACCTACTTACAGCAACCCCTACAGAGTATGACTTATCAAGAACTATTTTGAAAAATAAAAATAATCCTATTATAATATATGTTTATCCTCATGAGAGGAAAAAGTATTAATTTCTGTTTATAATTTTAAAAAAACACAAATGTGGCAGTGCTTTCTACTAACAAAATGCCAGGTTTCATTCTGCTGTGGGGGAGAATATTGGTTGTATATGCTTCAATAAGTATTTTGCAATTATAAAGTAATTGTACAAAAGTTTAAAGTGACTTAAGTTGGGCTTTTAAGGATAAGATACTGAAATAAGAAAATAAAATATTTTAACACAATGCATTTTTATTTCCATCTCATCAATTAAAAGTAGTATATTTATTGTTTAAAGTAGTAATTGGAGAAAATACTTAATATTTGTAAAATAGTCAATGTTTTTAGAAAGTTATTACCAAAATATAATGATCATAAAATACTAGTTAGATTGGGCATGGTGGCACTTGCTTGTAATCCCAGTGATTTGGGAGGCTGAGGAAGGAGGATCACATTTGAGACCAGCCTCAACACTTTAGGAAGAACCTCAGCAATTTAGCAAAAACCTATCACAAAATAAAAAATAGAAAGGACTGGTCATGTGGTTTAGTAATAAAGCATCCTTGGGTTCAATCCCTAGTACCCATCCAGAAAAGAATATACTAGTTTATATTTATAAGTAAAGAATCCTAATTTAAGATTTAAAGTTTAATATGGAATTTATAATATCTTGAACCAGTTCCTACCTACAACTTCAGCAAATGCATAGAAAACTTATTTAAAGACCAGAAATTACTAAAACTGAAAGAAGTATAGTATTGAAATGGTTTGATACCCATCCCCTTCCTTTTTGTTCTGCTACTTGCATATTAAATTGCTATTTAAGTGTTCTGGTATATATGTAGTATTAAGAAACTTTAATTTTCTTCAATTAATTCTTTAATTGAAGAATTTCTTGAAGAATTTGAACTGTTTCCAACTCTTTTAATGTCCCATCGAGTTTAGTGAACTCATTAAATAGTTGTCATTTGATTTACTGAACATACTCAAATTCACCATATCCATGAATGTATTGTAAGGGACACAACATTATGTAGTGTAGAAACACTGACTTCAGGAAGCTGATACTCCAGTGCAATCTGAAGGATCAGTGAAAGGAAATAGAGTACCCTGATCTTGAGTACAAAGTTAATATATAAATTTTGCAATATATTAAATATGATGTAATCTAATAATAGTAAAAGAATGTTGCTGGTAACATAATAATAGAGTTTAAATTTTGCTAAATTATTTGATCAATAACCAAATAATTATATTTTTCTTATTATGTTAGCATTTTATTCCAAAATTAAAAGAAACTCATTTTTTTAAGGTTGAATGCATTGGTTTAATAAAATCAACAAAGGTAGCTTTTAAAAATTGCAATTGGAGGATTAGCACGAGATATCAACATATTTTACTGAAGACCAAGTGCTTTAGATTGTATAGTTCTTTTGAAAATAATAGAACAATTATATAGTGTTCAAATGACATTTATGTTCATGATCTCACATTATTCTCAGAATGATCCTTTTAAATAAGATGAGGTCAATATTATTATCTTCAGTTATAGATGATGAAATTGAGAGAATAGTTCAGCATTGTACAATAAAAGCCCACTAAGATTAGGATTGGAGACTGACTTGAAACTGGGTTGGCTTTTCTGCAAATTCTGTACCTTATTCCCCAAAACATCCACGATTATTGATTCATAATATGCTGAGTTATTTTTGGTTCATGAAATCATTTACTATGAATCTTAAATACCACCTAATACAATGCATTTTTTTAGCTATTATAGAGGTTTTCTTTCTTCAATTTGATTTTACTTAACTTTGTTTTTAATAATGAGGGCAGGTTGCAAAAAATTATGTTTATAAATTTTAAAATGAGCATCAGGAAGTGCACACATATCATTGACTGTTTGGTTTCTGTCACTACATTAACTTTACGATGTATTGGCCTTTCTTCTTCCACTTAGAAACATTGGGCTAAAGATATAGCTCAGTGGTATAATGGCTGCCCAGTTTGTGCAAGGCCCTCATTCAAACCCAGACTGAAAATAATAATAATAATAATAATAATAATAATAATAATAATAATAATAATAATAATAATAATTTGTACCTCTTGTTAAGATCATTTCAGTAAAATTTACTGAAACTTTATTCTAGAAAGCTGAATTACAAAAGAGTACAAGTAATAATCTGATAAGTAAAATATATATGGAAAAAACAATTACAATATATTCTAGTTAAATGCAATTCAAGCAGTGAAAAAATAATTAAAAGGGCATAGGAAGTCAGATTGAGGAATATCACTTGAAGCAACATTTATTAACCAGGAGCAACATATTAATGGTCAATATATGAGAATAATTATATGATATTAATTATGATTAATGAGAAGTGATCTTTATAGTTAGCTATCTGATTAATACCAGAAAAATATTCTTTTATCATAAGAAACATATTAGTAAATACTTGATTTTTAACTGGTTATAAATTATAAACCCTTCTGCATCTTCTCATTGACTGTGATGGGTATATTTTGTAAATTATTTGTCTTGGAGCAATGTCAGAACTGGCTTCTGTTGGATGAATGGCTTTGTTTCAGTTGCAGTGTCCTTGTTGGACTTCTGTCTTTTCTCAGGAGGAATTTGTCCTACTCCCAAGTTATTAAAGTTTTGGGATCTTTAATTGACTGATGACCTTCAAGAGTGGCTCTCAGATGTGTGAGTCCTGAACCAGTAGTAGTAGTAACATCACCTGCAAACATATTAGAAATGCAAATTCTAAGGCCACTTCTTAGACCCAAGGAATCAGGAGCTCTGGGGTGGTGTTCAGAAGTTACCTTGAATGTAATGCTGGTGTATACCCAAGTTCCAGATCCATGGACCCAGAACACATGCACTGCTTATGAGAAGTCAAAAGATTTTGTTCCCTCTTGCTCAATACCTATCAATGGGTTGTCTGAGAGTTATTTGGGACGAAGTACATGGTTATAGATTCATATATATATACCACCATCATATTCACTCCATGAAAAAAGACTTAATACCATTATCCTATATTTAGGGACATGGTAATTTAAAAAAATAGTACTTAATTCACTATTTTAAAATGTTATGGAAGAGATGTTGTTGAATACCTTCTCCAATGTTTGTTAACTAAAATCCCATGGGGAAAACATATGACTCCGATTTCACCATTAGGAATAGTTCTGTTTGTGAGCAGCTCCTTCCTATCATCTTCACTATGAGTAGGTTGGTTATGATTGTCTCTTCATATGAGCTACTAGAAAGCTTAGCATCCAGTCTGTTTCTAACCTCTGGAAAACACATCACACTTAATGATGTGTCTGTTCTGATTCCAAACATTTTTTTCTCTGAGATCCTTTTTTAAAAAATACTTTTATTTTCTTACTTTTACAATGGAATGTCCATGTTAAGTCTCTTTTCAAAAACAAGGCAAAGGACTGCTTAATTAACAAATAGTGTTCAGAATTCTGCACTTATAGAAGATAAAGAGCTATGCAAAACTTTACCAATGAACAGAAGCATATAAAAGGGTAAGTGTAGTTCTTGTTGAATAAGGTAGAATCAAGACTACAGTCATTAGATGATAGTGGAAATGATAAACTGAAACTTGAAATGGTTCAAAGATTTGCTGATGGTCAACAAGACTGGTTAATGGGAGATTCAAGTTGAAAAGATAGCTAGCTCTCCTAACCTAAATGTCCAAGTATTTATTTTATTATGGAGCCTGAAGACATTATTATTATTATTATTATTATTATTATTATTATTATTAGGTACTGGGGATTGAACCTAGTGGTGCTTAACCATTTAGCCACATCCTCAGCCCCTTTTAAATATTTTATTTAGAGACAGGTTCTCACTAAGTAGTTTTAGGGCCTCGCTAAGTTGTTGAGACTGGCTATGACTTTACCATCCTTCTACCTCAGCCTTCCAAGCCACTGTGATTACAGGCGTGCATCACCTAAACCTGAAGTCTTTACCACTATGAAACTTATGTATCCCTTTTAAAATATTTTATGCACACAGCCCAATCCTTTTAGATTATGTGTTCTTCATTTATATTTTATGTATTTCCTGAGTTAAAAATCTACAGAGAGAAAAGCGAGTTTTCTTTAAAGAAATATTATCCAAATCATTCAGTAATGAATTTGAAAAAAAACACTTATATTTGATATGAGATTCAGAGAAGTTGAGGTCTCAGAGATTACTTACCCAAAGTAGCACAACACTTTATTAGTAGAAACAGGACTGGAACACAAAGCCACTTTACTCCTTATGGTAAAGTTTATGCTGCTGTAGAGACAAACCAAAAAGCACTTTGTTACATAAAAATTGTCATGTGCAACAATGCAATTATTGCAGAGATGATATGAGGAGGAATAACGGTACAGAATCGTTAAAAGTCATTTAATTGTGCCTGTCTTTTCTTGAAGTGGAGCCTATTCTTTTATCACGTTTATCAATCTTTTTATCCATTCAATTCCATAAATGCATATCACAACTCACTACAGGAGGTAACTGAGTGAGCTGTACAGTGATAAATTTTTCTTGTTAGGAGAAATTACATTCACTAACTTGAGCTACTTCAGCATGAAATTGAAAAAGAATCATTTTGTCTTAATTTACATTCTTGATTCAATGAGAAAAATGTGAATTAACCCAACAGAACTACAGATGCGTTGCCTCAGATACAAAAGGTAAACTAAATTGGCATCACTGGAAAGTTCATCAACTTAAAACATCCCTGATTTCTAAGAATAGATTTTAAGTAAGGTTATTAAGGTTAGTTATGCTGAGCCTATATGTGTTTTCAAATATTCTTTTTTGTCCTTTCATTCCATTTTATTGTTTTGATACATCTTTATCAATACTCCTCTGCATTTTCCATTTCTCACCTAAGCCGCACACATCATTTCTTAATCAAAATCACTGGGATAGTGCTGCGGTTCACTAGCCTTAGGAGCTGCTATTTGCCTTGAATAAATTACATGAAAACATGTTGATTGATAGATGTTGCATGTCAGAAAAGAAGATAACTGTATCTTCTTCAGCTTACTAAAAGGTCATGCACACAGAGTGATAGGAACAGCCACAGACAACTTTGAGATAAAGTGAATCATGAAAAGGTGTGCGATCTTGTAACCATGAAACATGGACTTGAAAGGCATTTTCTTTTCGAATACAAATCATATATTCACTTACATTTAAGTGTTAAAGTAAAAATAATTTATGCTCTATCTCAACTATATTTCCCTGAATTTTATCATATACAACCTCTGCTTTTCTGAGTGATTAAAATGGTGAAATTCATTATCATTTTTAAAAATTGGCCTTGTTAACATAAGATATCATAAGGTTATGATAAAATTTTGAGAAAATACCTCATTTGATTCCATACTATACATTTGCATATAGGTCTTAGACAAATGAAAGAAATCTCCGTGTAGAAAAATGTTTCTAATACTAATAAATTGGAAACAAAATTTCTTATTCTAACTTGGATTTCCCACACGTCTAATGGAGTGAGTCTGGATAGAAGCTATGATGGAGGCCTATGCTGGGCTTTTTTTTTTTTTTTTCTTTTTTCCCAGGATATCAGTATAGTTCTAAGTTGTGGGATTTTAAACTCCATTTATCTAATTGTTTGTATTTAGAAGACAAAACCAAAAAGTACTTTAGAAAAAATTCTACATGTGTATATATATACATATATATATATATAATTTTTCTCATACAATATGCTTGAGTCTTATTTGTACCGTTAAGCCTTATGTTTGGAAAAAAAGAGAAGTTCTGTTCTTCTATCAATACTCCATATCTTTGCATTCATTAATCTAGCTTATCTTTGAAAAGTTTGGTTAGAAAAGATATCTGACAGTGTTTTGGAAGTATAGTTTTTAAAATAGGATGGAATGTTTTTAGTCAGAAAAAGCCTACCCATGTTCTTATCTATCCCAAATTACTTTGTTCTCCAACAGAGCTGCCAAACTGTCAAACTGTCCAGTTTCAGTATATAACAAAGATTCTGTTGTATTGTAAAGATATTCATAACAATTTTTATGGAAGGCTGAAAGTGTATAAGTTCACAGTTGTAGCGATAACATAGCACTCTTCACTGTTTGGCTTGTTTATATTGGCACGGATCCCCAAAGTGGAGACTGACAGAGTCATGCAGAAATCTGGTATTTGAGCTGAAATTTACACACTTTAAGTGATGAACTAAACAGGCTGGTGTTTTCTTTTTCTTACTCAAAAAGTGCAAGGTTACACAATACAGACGGTTTTCATCTTTTCCCATAAATGCACAGATTCCTGGGATATAAATGACTGAATTCATCACCAATTCATCAGGGACGCTGAGCTATGCAGTTCTGTTTACAGTGGCAGAAAGTTAATATAAATTTTCATCAGAAGGGGAAGTTTACACATATGATTCTATTTGTCCTTCATTATTAGCACCTGAGTCTAGGCTAGAACGCATAATTGTCTACAGGCACAGGCCAAATAGATGCAAGGGAAAGGCAAATAAGCACACCAAAAATAATTTTATGGTTGTCTGTTACAATTCTCTCACTGGGATTCTTAATCTAGAAAATCAATAAACAACAGGAGTGAAACTCTTTTCCTGTGCTCAGGCACGGCACAGGCGAAAGTAGCACACAGAAAGACCATTGTGCTTTTTTTTGTTTTACTTTATTCTTTCTGTGAAGTTTATTGGATCAGTTTCTCCTCAAGAAAAATATATCCTGAGTCACTCTGTTAATTTTATATGTTCCTTCTTCTTATTCTTCTTCTTCTTTTTCTTTCTTTTTTTTTTTTATTTTAAGTGACAGAAAATTTGGCATGACAAAATGGAACATTCTTTGAATTTTCTAAAATACTAACTTTAGGACCTTCTATTTATCTTTAAGATTTTTCTTATAATATTGTCATCCTAAGATACTCAGAACTCAGATATGTAGAGTGAGCCAGTGCTGGTGAAGAATGTTGATGGGAAAAACACTAACAACATAAAGCCATGATGAGTGCTCCCGAATTTAAAGTTATGGTTATAATCTATTCCATAATAGATTTTGACATAAATGTAGCCTACTGTTGAACATCATTTTCTCTCATCATCAGGGATGTTTTTATTATGTCTAATTTTGTTTAGTGCAAATTTTAATATGATTCATGTGGTTTGAATTTTTCCCTTTAAGTTCAACTGAATTCACCCTGTAAATACTATTAAAAGTTGTTTATTTGTTCTCCCTGATCTGACCCTCAATATAAATGTTCACATTGTTTTATTCTTCTTGAATCTTCTTGTCACCATTTGACAATAAATAACCTTATCCTTTTTCTGTTTCTATTCCCCAGTATTCCTTCTTCTCTGTTGAATAATCAAATACAAATAAATTTTCATTTTTGTTGGTTTGAAGGCATAAATAATAGTGACGATTAAAGAAACATCATGTTTATTCCTAATCAAGGACAGAGACATATTTAGACTTAATATAATATATAGAATCCCAAATGCCAAATGTGATGGTTAGGTAGTACATGAAAGTAAAATATCAGAAAAGGACTTTGAAAATAATATACATCTTATAAACATGTATTTTAATAATTTTCTGCACAGGTTAATTTAAAAGCAAGAGTTCTTTTTATGTGACCTATGAAATCAATTAAATTATATTTTTTTCAATTTACTTGTCTGCATCTCATAATCTATACTTCCACATTAAATTTTCTATTGATTATTTTAAGCAATTATTCAGAATCTTTCATTACTTCTTTCTCTCCATTTGTTCTACTTACCTTGTAAAAATTGTCAGTTTCTTTTATTTAAAATCCTCAAAAAAATGTTGAACCATGATGATAGTGTCTTGCCTTTCCCTCATATTTATGCAGATTATGCTCCTAGCAACATTTGTATAGTAAAATTTTACAATATTACTGATGTACTGCATTTAGCCGATAAGTTGTTCTGTCCCTTGATGTCAATATTATAAACATTTCCACCATATTTTTACTCATTTCAAAAGTAAAATCCACTAAAATTGTATAAACTGTTTGTAAGAGATTTCATATTTTAATAGGTAAACTTATGGTTTAAGAAGAGACTGCATCAGTATTCACTCCAAAGACAGAAAGAGTCACACAGAAAAGATTGTGTCAACATGAT
Organism: Ictidomys tridecemlineatus; assembly: GCF_052094955.1. Taxonomy (NCBI): domain Eukaryota; kingdom Metazoa; phylum Chordata; class Mammalia; order Rodentia; family Sciuridae; genus Ictidomys; species Ictidomys tridecemlineatus. The sequence goes on along the minus strand of NC_135478.1, from coordinate 190,791,176 downwards.
AAGCATCTGGATGAAAACTAAACAAATTATGCAAATAGACAGATGTTTTCCATATATATGATCTATGGATAGGTTTTCCAGGTTTCATCCAGATGTTCGGAATCATGGAGACATAGCCACGACCTGTTGGTGACCCCTTTCTTTCCCTATCAGGTCGACAGAGATTAAATGACTTGTTTAAAAGCACTTCATATTGGATTTTAAAAAATGTTGAAGACCTCACTCAGCCCTGACTTCAGTGTTTTTTAAGTAAAACAACCTGAAACTGAATGGCTACCTCACTAGCCTAGCCTATCAGTTTGAATGCTTTTAATTAAAAATTAACTGATTTATTTTAACTGTTAGTTGGTTGCTTATCAATTCAAATCTTGCAGTTGGATTTTCTTGTATGCTTGTTCTCATTCACAGTTCTGACTTCTCATTTGTCTATTCTCCTTTGTCTGTTTCTTTCTTTTCAATAAAATTTTACTAATTTATAAAATAAACTTTATATTAATTAAGCAAGTTACTCATTAAATCATGATTATAGAAGGAAGGATTTAAGGAATCAAATTGTTTTCAAACACTTGAACTCATGTAGAAGCACTCATTCTCATAAATAATGTGCTAATTACAAATTATTCTTTTCTGTTAATTAAGGCAGGTCAGCGGGACTTCTACTTGGCAACACTTGGCTTAAGTGTTCAAGTTGCTATATGTGCTTGAAATTAATGAAACTGAATTACCTTTAAAATGTCATGCTTTTTAATTTTCCCTGTGATTCTTGCATTCGTTCCTTTCAGTTATTTTGGTGCAATAATGTTTTATTGTACATGCATTTATGTATCAATTTTAACAAATTATTAGAGAAACATTTGGAGAGTAAATAATGAGTGCAGTTAGAATAACTGCTCTTGAAAAAAATCAACACAAAACTTTCTATGCTGTCTAATTTACTTCAGAACGAAGCCATCAAGCCCTTACCTGTTGCAGTTCTTTTGGGTGTCTCTATTTCCATCAGTTTTACTATATCATGGATGTCAAATATATATCATCTGATGTGCAGCTATGATTAATATTTTGTGTTCAGGAGTGAGGTTACATTTGTTCAGTGAATTAAAATGCTCTTTTTAAAAGTAATATCTGTAACGAATGAAGGGGGGACCCAGGCAAGACACTGGGGGACTTCTGTTGGCCTTCACTCTAGCTATCCATTCTTCTTGCTTTTTCGTGAACATGCTGTTTCTGGAATATATCTTTATTAATGCTGTTTGTCATTTATAATTCTTTGAAACCATCAATCTTATTTTCTTTGCTACTTCCACTTCCAACATAGAAACCAAAAGCTGATACCAGCCAGAGCAATACCTACCACAGTATGTAATACTTAATCAATGCTCAATAAGTATTTGCTTAGTGATCGAATAAATATATTAGGAAGAAAACAAAATGGTTTTGCTTATTTATCCCAAAGAGATATGAACCATGAGATTGTGAACTTTATCACACAATCAAGTTGCCTTTCCATTGTTGGGTAACCTTTGGTAAGTTTTTACTATTTTCACAGTTTTCTGTCTTGTTGACTTTGTTTTTATGTTAATGTAGTTCTTGTGACTCTTAAATTCACAGTTTTTAATTAAATTGGAGTCTTAAAGAATAATGATATTCTAGTATTAATTTTGAAGGCATATTTCCATTTAAACTGATAATAGCAGAGAAATAAAAACCTTGTATTAGTAATACCCAAATGTTAATTATTAAAAACTTAATCATGTGTTACCTAATTTTAATAAACACTTCTATATCATCGTTTTTTGTTTGTTTGTTTTTTGTTTTGTTTTTGTTTTTTGGTACTAGGGATTGAACCCATGGGTACTTGACCACTGAGCCACATCCCCAGCCCTTTTTTGTATATTTTATTTAGAGACAGGCTCTCACTTAGTTGCTTAGGGCCTCCTTGAGCTGCTAGGAATAGCCTTGAATTCACCAGCTTCCTGCCTCAGCCTCCCGGTCACTGGGATTAGCAGCATGCACCATGGTGCCTTCCTATATCACTTTTGTAATAGTTATTTGAGTTTGATTTTTATTTGCATGTAGCAATAATGATCAAATATATTTTTTCTTTATTTTTATATTTTCATGAAGGTAGATTTCTTGAGGACATTTAAATGTCTATTTAATGATTACATAAATGTTTCATGTTTATTGCAACATGATTAAAATGTACATAATATTGTCTCAGAGATTCTGTGAATTCAGAGTTCTTGAGGCTCCAGGACTGAGCTGATTTTACTGACAAGGTGCTTAGTGATTTGTACTCACTGAGGGCTCTTCAACAAATGAAAACTCAGTGCATGAAAAAGAAGTTTGAGGAAATACACAGTCAATAATCTCTATTCTTTATGTGTTTTCTGTGTGTGTATATGTGTGTGTGTGTGCCTGTTGTGAAAGTATGTTTCTGTAGAATATCTTACTGTTTTAATAGTAAGCACTTAAATGGTCAAAAGAGCTATTACTCAGTGATGGAAAGGTAGCATGTTTTGTACTGCTGTGCTTAAAAATCTTTAATGACTACCTGAAAATAGCATCAATGTTTAAAACCCACACAAAAATATCTGTTAGTTTTCTGGAAGCAACAGATCCTTGTGAAATGAAATTGTCACTTCCCTGAAGAAACAACAACAACAAAACAACTTTTACATTAATAACTAAGGATCCTCATAGCTCATTGGACAAAATGAAAAATCTGTCAAAACTTCTTCCTATCCTTCCCTTGACAGGAGTCCAAAATTGTCATTTCTCCTTAAAATTACCTTAGCAAGCAGAAGTAGAGCAATTCTAAATGATACCTTAATGATGGCTACCTACTTATTCATAATTGTAATGTGTTTTCTGGGATCTAGTTTCACCATTGTGTCCAGAAGAAGAATAATACTTAATTGACCAAACTTTAAAATAGAAATAGATTTTAGAACTGTAAATATATTCCCCATTCAAGGATAATAGATGTTAAAAAATAAGACATATGCAAATTAGTAAATATTTTTTTTCCACATATGACTGAGGAAGTTATGGTTTGCTGGCACTGAGTCAATAAATAAATGATGTGACAACTAAGTTTTTGGTAATACTCCTGGCCTGCTCCTCATAGTCACAGGATAGTGAAGAACCTGTTCTAGTGCATGCAAGAAGAAGAGGATGGTGGAAGGGCAAAAGCATGCCTCTGTACGGAGAGCAAAGGCAACTGCAAATGTTGCAAATTCTGCACCCATTAGGACATGTCTCCTAGTTGCCCTGATTTTGTAGAGACAGAGAAATAAGTTTTCAACACAGTGCCTTCTCTGATAAAAGCATATTTCTGTTAGTAAGGAAGAGTGAGGCAGTATATTTTGTGAACGCAAGTAGAATACTCTGCCACAGAGTTAGATATAACAACATTTGACCTAAATACAAATGATAACATTCAGGGCTCATTCAGCAAGGTATTGAGTACTTGTTATATGCCAGAAACTGTACTGAGATGTTAGATGCAAAACTGCGTACTCAGGACATATTCCATACCCTTAAGATCACACATGATTTTTTAAGTACATATTTTATTATTTATTTGAAGGGTTATTTTAAATGTGATAGATTATGGTGGGGTGTGGAATAACAAGGGAGAACATCCTCCTGTTGAGATAGGTCAAGAGACTGCAGCAAAAGTGATATTCCAGCTTAGTCCTAAAGGGTGATGGGGGTTTGACAAACATTCAAAAGGAAGGGAAGAGCACAAAGGAAAGGAAAGAAAGGAGCGACCATCCAGTCTAAAATTTTAGAGTTATTCATTGATTTAGCAAATATTTGTTTGAACCTTACTGACAGGTGCATGGAGCAAAGAACTCGGGAAATGTGGATGAGATTGAGTCTGAGTGGGAGTACCCAGTGAATGAAAGGAGAGAGAGAGGAGAATGGAAGAGGAAAACAGAAGGAGAGAAGATGCTCATAAACACTTTGAGACTAGGTACATGAGAAAACATGCACAAAAGAAGTGGTAGTCAGTGTATAGACTGGTGAGAAAAATGAAAGGTGGATGAAAACTGGGAAAAGATAGACACGTGAATGATGACCAGAGGAAGGAAAGTTCACCATTTGTCTTTGTCCTAACTACATTCATGTCTTATAAGATGGAAAATTCATGTTACTGTATCCTATTTTAAAGTTTCCCATTTAAAGTGAGTATACAGTTTGAGACCTGCTGAATTAGGTGAACCAAACTCTTCAGGTCACTGTAATTAAACTGTCTGACATCTGTACATATGCAGGGCTTTCATTTCTAGGCATTAATGTGTTACCCTGTACAGTTAAATTCCTAAAGGCCAGTGTCTATTTTATCGAATTAATCTCTGTGTGGCTACACCAATTATTCAGTGTTAAGGCTTGTGGAAAAAATCAGAAGAAATGAATTGCAGGATGATGGAAAATGAAAATAGAATGATAAGAAGATAGAGAGATATAATTTGAATTTAATGTTTGACTCTATGGAAGGACTTGTTTTGCTATTTCTAAATTACAAGGTTTATTTTATAAAATTTTAAACTTTTCCCAAAGTTTAAGACTTTCTGTAGACAAATGCATGAACTTTTGAACCAAATGGATATGAAGACACCATAAAGGGCACTTTAAAAAAATACATACTGACATTTCCCTGTGTCTCTTGATACAAACTGGTTGTGTGCTGGTGTAATGAAAAAAGATTTAAGAATCAAAGAAAGAATTCTGCAACAGAAAGCTTTTGCATCAATGAGTATGTAGGGGAAAAAGGAATAAATTCAGAAAGGAACCAAAGACTAGCCAAATCTTCAGAGGAGAATTTATCAGACAACTTGCCTTAGGACATGTATTGGAATGCAGTTGAGAAGTTAAACTTCAGGGGTTGGTGACTAGACAGTTGTGCTACAAAATAAAATTTTGTTCATACATTAAATTCATAATTCATTAGTAACTTAAAAAAGAATATCCCACTGTGGCATTCCAATGAACTTTTGATTACATTATTTTCTTTTGAAAGCCAGAATACCCTTTTCTATAAATTTGAGGTTATATTTAATTGTTAAAATTTCTTTGTGCATAATCACTTAGTTTTCATATGTTTTATTGTTTGTAATTATTCCTGCAATTAACTTTCAGTAATATGGCATAAAATGTTAGTTTTTCTCCCTACCAAATAATCCTTTATTTGGTAGGGAGCAATAAGAAATTAAATGTTAAACTGATAGAAAAAAATTACACTTTAAATGCTCAGTTATATTAAATAGCTTTATTATTAATTTATCAACTGGAAAGTGTTATAATATTATAGCTTTAGGGTTTAGTTTTGTTTGAGTATAATTTGGGTGTTTTTTTTCTTTTTCAGTATAATTGTTGATTGACTTTATACTTTGTAAAACTCATGTTCAGGTGCCTGTTTATAGGCTTTTTTGTTTCTTGTTGCAACACCCTCTTAAAGTGAGCAGAGAAGTGCAAACCTTGATATGATAGAGTATGTTTGTGAATGCTGTCGTTAACCCAGATGCACCATCAGATGGTCCCCAACTTACTAATAGGCTTTGTTGCACACAGCCATTTCTAAACTAATTGTTCAGAAATAGGCGTTTGTGTTTCCATGGAAACAACATTGTATAAGAACCCACACCAACTCTCAAAAGCTTGTTTTTAACCATCATGTAACTTAAATAATAATAGTTTCTGGATTTCTCCTATCTGAATCCAGATGTCCAAGGCTCTGGGCCTGGCATGGTGAGTGAGATGAAGTGACTGCAGGTTGACAGTTCTTATGGAATCACAGAGGGAAGTTTCCCACAGCATGAGTAGGGAAGCAGGCAAAAGCTTCCATACAGCTCTCTAGAAGAGATGGCATGGATAAGGAATATTGTCTTGAAGAAGGGAATCATCTTTGGGAAAATAAAGAATGGGATAATCTGAATTATTCAAGTCTTAATTTTATTTGTAGGTATATATGCCTTGTAAACTAGTGGAATAATGAGAAAAATTAAAAACAAAAACAAAAAAAACACCCTCTGGATTCTTGGAGTCAGATTAATACTGTTAAAGTACTCTGACCTTAATAAGTTAGTTAGCCTCTCTAGGTCTACTTCCATAGAATAATATTGAAGGATTTTTATTATTAATTTGTATTGGTGAATTATAATAACACTTAATAGAAGAATTTAATTCATATATGCACGTCATTTAATTTTATGTTTCATTCCTCAGATCTTCTCCTTTCCTTTCTCTCCTTCTTCCCCCAATCCTCTTGACTACTCTAGTAGTGCCTCTTCTATTTTATTTTGCTTTTTTAAAAAACCTCTAGTTTTCACTATGAGAGTAAACATACAAATTCTTGACTTTTTGATTTTGACTTGTCTCACTTAGCCTGATGTTCTCTAATTCCATTCATCTTTCGATAAATGACATAATTTCATTTTTCTTTATTACTCGGAAAAATTTCACTGTGTATGTACACCACATTTTCTTTATCCATTCATCTATTGACTGACTGCCAGGCAGATTTCATAACTTCACTCCTGTGACTGGTGCTGCTATAGACATGGGTATGCATGTCTCACTACAGAATGCTCACTTTGCTTTTGGATAAATTCCCTGGAGTGTTACAGCTGGGTCATAGGATAGTCCTGTTCTTAGTCTTTTAAGGAACCTTTGTATAAAAGGGTTTAAAGAACTATTCTTCAGGCTTTTTTTTTTTTAAGCTTGCAAATGTTTGATTCTGTCATTGTAGTTTCACTTGTGAATAAAATATAGTAGAAACTGAACCAACAAATGGTTAGGGAATACCTTTTTACTTCCCATAAATTGAGTAATGCATTGTGATACAAGTATTACTAATAATAACAGTAATAGTAACAATGTACTGTTACAGTTACAATTAAATTACCGGTATGATTAATAATGTCATCATAATTTTACCTGGTAGAGCAATAGTTCTTGGACATGGTTAATAATCAAAATTACTTGGGGAGTTTTTAAAATGTCGACATTCCTAGACCCACCTACAAACCTAATTGAATCAGAATATTTGGGAGTAGAGCCCCCCAAATCATTCTTTCTAAAATAGATTTCTCCGTGATTCTGATGACCATTTGCATAGGAAAGCATTATAGATGTCTATCCTTAGTGAAGTGAAATAAGAATTTAGCATGACTTATAGTTTTCCTAATTAAAATTTTATATAGAAGAGCTCTTGATTGTATTCACTCAGGTGTTCTCTAGAAGAGCAGCAGTTATTCCTCCTGTCTAACTACTACTAATTACATTGTACCTATTGGTCAAGTTCTCCTCATCCATCCTCCCCTGATTCTCCTCATTCTCTGGTAACCATTCTTTTACCTTTATATTTCATGTGTAAGTAAAACCATGAAGTGTTTATCTTTCAGTGCTAGATTTATTTTTCTTAACACAATGTTTCCTCTGGGTCCACCCATACTATAGTGAACAACAGGATTTCATACTTTTTAGGACTGAGTAGTAATCCATTATGCATATGTATAACATTTGAATCTATTTATCCACTAATGGACATTTAGGTTGGCTCCAAGTCCTGGCCATTTGGAATAGTGCTACAATAAACATTGGAGAGTAGGTGTCTCCTTAAAATCTTGATTTTCTTTCCTTTGGATATTTATACCCAGTAGTTGGATTTCTGGATTATATAGTTGTTCCATTTTTAACTTTTAGAGGAACATCCATACTCTTTACCTTAATGAGTATATGAATACGTTCCCATTAACAGTGTAAGAGAGTTCCTCTTTTTTCCACACTCTCACCACTATTTGTTTTATTTTATCCTAAATTGGTTATGTTAATGTCTCACTGTGGGTTAAATTTGCATTTTCCTGATTGCTAGTGCTATTGAACATTTTTTTCATATATCTGTTGGCCATTTCTACACATTATATGTCTCAAAATAGTTGAAGAAAGGAGTTTTGAATGTACTCATGATGAAGAAAGGATAAAAATTTAAAGTGACAGATATGGTAATTACTCTAAGGTGATCATTATTCAATATATACACAAATCAAAGCATTATGTTTAGCTCAATCTGTACACATACTATGTGTCAATCAAAAATAATTACAAAATTTTATGAATTTTGAAAATAAGAGCCCTCTAGATTGATTTATTTTTCAGTATTGTCCACATTTTCCCCCTGAAGTTCTATTTAAATATCAATCTGCAGAGTGAACTATTATTCTCAAAGGTAAATTTCAACTAAGAGTTTTAATTTTTTAGAATCTGATGTTGTAGACTTTTCTTATTTAAATGTCCATTTGGGACCATTTATTATTAAATTACCCATTCTTAAATATCACATACAAAGGACATATAGTAAATGGCCAACTTTTGCTTAGTTTAATCCAAAATAGAATTCCATATAGATAGGGTTTATTACTATTGTATGAAATTATTTGTGGCATTATCCTCATGCCTGAGTATAGATTTTATCATTTAAATTTTTAATTGACAAGTAATAATTCATGTGTTTTTAAGTTGTATAAAATGATGTTTGGACATATGTATATATTGTGGAATGGCTAAATAAAGTTATTATATGCATTATTTCACTTACTGTTGAGAGCCACAACCAAGTCAAGATGGCGCCTGGCATTTTGCCAGAAGGAGTGATTGAGAAGTAATGCCATCGAGCCATTAAGATGATGATAATTAAGTTAAGCTGTGTATAATTATTAAGATAATGACTGATTGCTGTAATTGGATGATGCTAAATTGAAATAAGCTGTGTATTCAGTTGTGTATATAAACCTCTGCTGTCTGGCAATAAGGCGGCTCCTGCTACCTTGGGAGCCTGCTACTTTTGAGTTCTCGGTGGAGTTCCCGTTGAGTTCCCGTTGGTTCTCGCGGAGATTCTGTGGAGTTCTGGAGAGTTCCCATTGGATTGTGGCAATAAAGTAATTCCTGTTTTGAACCTACAAGTGGCTCATGACCTCCCGGTTATTTTGTGCCCAGCCAGACTGCGGCAACCTACTTTTCAGTGTTTTGAGGTAATACACTTTCAATCTTTTCTCTTAGCAATTTTGGGCATGATGCTGGGTATCAGGACTTGGTACATGCTAAGAATGTGCTTGCTGAGCTTAACCCCAGCCCCAGCAACTTTCAATTATGCAATATATTGGTATTATCTATGGTTACCAAAATGTAAAATATAGCTCTTGAGTTGTTTCTCCTGTCTAACCTAACTGAAGTTCTGTGACCTTTGATCAACATCTCCAACCTCATTCTGGTGACTGCTATTCTATACTCAACATCTATGAATTTGACTTTATTATATAAATAATTATTTGGGAAATCATGTTGTATTTGTCTTTCTATGCCTTGCTTATTTCACTTAACATAATATCCACCACTTCTATCCTGATGGTGACAAATGACAGAATTCCCTTCTTTTTTTAGCAATGAATAGTATTTTTTGCATATATGTACCATATTTTCTTTAGGTATTCATCTGTTGATGGATATGGATATTCCATAGTGTGGCTATTGTGAATAATATTGTAGTGAACCTGGATGTGCAGTAATCTCTTCAACAAATAAACTTCATTCACTTTTGAGATGTACCCAGTAGTGGAAATGATGTGTCATGTAGTAGTTCTCTTTTTAACTTTTTGAGGAATTTCCATATTGTTGAGGAATTTCCATATTGTTTTTATAATGAATCTAATATGCATTTCCACCAACTGCATAATTCTCACAAACTTTTTTTTTTTTTTAGTTTTAGGTGGATACAATATCTTTATTTTACATTTATGTGGTGCTGAGGATCAAACCCAGTGCCTCATGCATGGTAGGTGATGCTCTACCACTGCACCACAATCCCAGCCCTCCTCACAAACTCTTGTTATTTTTCATCTTATAAGAGACATTCTAATGGGTATCGGTTAATGTCTTATTGTGCAGTTAATTTACATCTCTCTAAAAATTTATGATGTTGAGCATTTTTTCCTACACTTGTTGACCAGCATCTGTGTCTTCCTTCACAATGCCTACTCAAGTCCTTTGCCCACTTTTATATTGAACTGCTTGTTTTCTTATTGTTCAATTGTTAGAGATCCTTATCTATTTTGGATATTTGTCTTTTATCAGACATGTGGTTTAAAAACATATTCTTCCATTTATAGGTTGTCTCTTCATTTTGTTGATTTTTTCTTGTGAACTTTTTAGTTTGATGTAATTGCATTAGTGTATTTTTGGCTTCATTTTTCTATGCTTTTAGGGCTAATCCAAAAAAAAATCAAGATTTTCACTTATTGTTTCTTTTGATTTTGTAGTTTCAGGTCTATTTTTTAAGTCTTTGGTCTATTTTGAGTTGATTTTGCAATGTGTGTTGTGAGATGAGAATCTAATTTTATTCTTCTGCATATCCAGAAGATGGCCAACTGATACACAGTTTTTCTATCACAATTAATTAAAGATACTGTCCTTTATTCCTTATATGTTCTTGGCAACTTTATTGGAAATCAGTTACCTGTAAATACATAAAATTAATTCTGGGCTTTTTATTCATTTTAGTTTACCTATGTATCTATTTTTAATGGGGGTTTTAATTATTGTAGCTTTATAAAGTTGTAGATCAAGTAGTGAGTGTTTATTTTACTCAATATTGTTTTGACTGTTTGAAGTTTTTTGAGAGTCCATAGAAATTTCAAGACCATTGTTTCTATTTGGGTGAAAAATGTCTAGGGATTCTAATTTTAATTGCATTGAATCTGTAAATTTCTTTGGGTTGTATGGATACTTTAACATTCTTAATTCTTCCAACTCATGAACATGCTATATCTTTCCATTTATTTGTGTCTTCTTCAGTTTAATTTATGAATGTTTTATCATTCTTCATTCACAAAGCTTTTAACTCCTTGCTTAAATTCATGCTGTAGTATTTTGTTATATTTATAGATACTAAAAACACATTTTGTATTTTTAATTTGATTTTCTAAGCATCTCAGGTAACCCATGAAAAGAACCTCTATCTTATTTATAAATGTATGCATTTTTTCTCTTCTTTTGCACTGCAGTGCATATAGAATTGCAAAATAATTTTAAGTAATATATTTTGAGATATACCAATTTATTTTTTCAGCAAAATGTTAATGCTTCACATTATATCTGTGTATATTAATAATATTCAAAGAAATTTATGAAATGAAAAAGTGTCCTTAATTTTCCTTGTATATGATATGATTCTATTTTGTTCTCAAATGGGAATTGATTAACTAACTTAGATGAAAAAATGTTTGATAGTGAAATATTATGCAGTTACCACAGTATAATAAAAGTACTTTTTCTAGCCTTGCCTATACCAATACCAGCATTTTTGACACAAGGATCTATGAAATGTTAAGAAATTTAAAATTTTGGCTGATTTAATCAACTTCATTATTTATTTGATAAACTTCTTCAAGTAAGTAACCATAGAAACTAAAGAAAATTTTAAAAGTCTCACTGCTCATTTTCACGATTTTCATCACTGTCATCTCCTACTTTCTCTCCTGCTTCTTACCTACTCCTCCCTTCTTCTTTGGTGTCTACCTCTAATTCATCTTTGCATCACCTTTGATTTCAGAGTGGTGACTGTCCTGTGAATAGATGTGCTGAGGTGTCCCCTATATTCTCCCCTACATTTTATGTTTTGTTGCTTGTTTCCAAGATACAGCAAACATGTCATACTGGGACCTTTAAAACAGTTCTTAGTAATAGAAACACAGGGAGGTGGTACTTCCATTGAGGCAGAAATTGCTAAGGTTTAATTTGCTGTTGGCAAGATGAAATGTTCACAAGATCTTTTTTCCCCAATAGCTATTTCCATGGCTATGGAGTCATAGGAAAGTCCTGAGTGTGTATTTTGGATTTGTACTCAAATTTCAGAATGCCTCATTTGTGTATACCACTGTCCCAGCTGTTGCAGACTTTGTAATGAATTAGTATTGGACTCCGAAATTGAGTTTCTGCCAGAGGATTCTGGCAGTAAGCATTCTCCTATAACAACAGAGGAGTGTTAGTGGTAGAAACACCAAGGGACTTCACAGTAGCATGTCTCGGGATTCAGGATAATGGCTTACCTTCAAGATGAAGATGATCTGAGCAAGCACAGCTTATTGTTCCACTCTGGTGAATGCCCTGGTAGGTACCAGCTATGTAAATGAGGATAATCACAAGAGAGTGCCAAAATGTGTCCGCCAAGAGAAAGTGCGCACTTCTTAAATAGATCATTCTGCAATCTTAAGAAGCCTTTGTGGAGGCAACAGATTCCCCCCTTCTATGAGAGGTTTAATATCTTTTGTGACATTGGGAGAAAAGGGCCATTTTGACCTCAGGCCATTTGGGATTTCTCCAAGATTGCAAAGCATCTTTCCAGTGTGACCCTCAGAAATAAAGTTTTAATATACAGCTTTAAATATCTATCTTTAAATAAGCATTCTTTCAAGTGCTTCCTTTCCAGTAGCAAGCCAATATTAACTTAAAGAAGAGAAACATTAAATTGGAGAGCATTTGCCTTAAAAATGTGTGGTTAAATAGCTTCAATAACTATTCCTTTGGGCAGAAACTTTACATATTACAAAATGAAAGCCACTTTTTGAAGGAAATTTTAGCATGTACTCTGTCACAGGGAAAAATAACTAGGTCCTTATCAATCCTATGGGTTATTTGCTTTTTAATAGTCCTTTCTCACTTTACATATAAACTACTTTTGGAATGAGAGGACATTAGTTTTTTCATTCAAAGTATTGTCATCTGTGCTAGTCACATATAATTCACCCCATGTGGAATTTTCATATTTTTTAATGAAGAGTACTTTTTCACACTATTTTTGTCTACCATGTTGTGAATGATTCTTTTTAGAGGCAGAATAGGACCAATATACTTTATCTATATCATATAGTATGTAATATAATGAGAAAACAAAAATAATTAAATACTAAACTATCAGGTAATTATTTACTTGTGAGCCATTAAATTGCAAACTGAGAGGACAGAGAGATTGTCTGGCATGTACACAGTTTCATCATTAGTCCCTAACAGAGTAAGAATATAGTAAATATTAGTTTAATCAAGGAGTGAAGTATCTGTTATAACAGTCTGTTCAATTCATTAATTCTAAACAAGGCTACTAAAATGAATAAAAATATGTATTTAGATGTTGACTACATCTAAATTTAGATGTTGAATACATTTAAATTGATACTTAAAATGTCAATTTCTAATGAGAAGCCAACTGTTGCCACTTAAGTTTAGAAAAAGACCAAAAAGGAGCGATAAGGTGTAGTATGGATTGTAAAACCATCATTCTCATACTCTGTGGTGGGATTGCAGATGCATACAAGTATTCTGAAGGAGTATTATGATAATATGAATCAAAATTTATTATCTGCATATGAATATGTATAAATTTGGGTAGATAATATCAAGGTTGCATTGTATAAAAAGTTCATTGTGGCATTACTTAAAATGCAAAAATTGAAAAAGACTTAATATTAATAATTTTTTAAATTTTTAAAACATTAAATTAATATGTTTTCTAAGAATTAGAAATAATGCTGTATTTGGTGAATCTGAAATTTGTTTTTGTTTTTAATTCAAAACAACTGCATTTTCTTTGCCCAAATAAGTTTTTTTCCTACACATATTACTTCTATAGGTATATGTATATTAGCAAATTAAAAATATTTTAAAAGGATTCTGATTTTATAGGTGACTGAATCTTGAAAAAGCATGAAAATACTTGCATTTTATGTAAACAGATTCTTAAACTGAACAACAAAAAATATTCACAGGTGTAGATTCTTTTTCTTAAAATAATTGAGAGTTCTAATGTAAAAATTTCCAGCAGTTAATAGTATTTTTTTTTGTTTAAAAAACAAAACAATGACAGAGATAAAGAATATCAATACTGAAAAGTCTTGAGTATACAGTATTTAAGGAAAAGAAATCTTACCTGTGCTAATTTCAGTGTTATTTTATCCCTAGTCAGTCTTTCTGAGCCACCAGTTTAAGGTCTGTAGAGAACTTTCTGATGCAGAAGGCACTTTGATGGCTCCTGGAGGGAATGCTGGTCTCATCACTTAACTTAGTGTACAAGTTATATTTCGAATGTCTGGAGCAGGCTAAGCTATTCCTGTGTTTTGCCAGTTTAGAAATGTTTAAAGAAACTTTTTTTTTAGTTAAATAACTTTTGAGTGACAAGGTGCAGGCTACCATGCTGTGCATTCTTGGAGACATAAAGATTATTTAGAAACACTGAATATATTCAAATAATAAATAAAATTATCAGGTGAGTTGGAGTGTTGAGTAGAACTATTATTCGTGCTAAAGAGGATGTGGAGTCTTGCTCCCTGGCTTTCGATTTCATGTGCATCTTCAACAAATGAATCACTGAGCAAATTTGTTGGATGCACTTGTGAGGCAGGCATTCATGTTTTCTCCCAGCTTTCTCATGTCTCCTTGTCATATTAGAATTAAGCTGGAGAATGAAGACACAGCAGTGAAGAAACATTAAACCTTAGGGACTCAAACCGAGTCCTATCACATCATTTCATGCAAGCAAGAAGCTGTCCTAAAAGTTTCTGTCCTAAAAGTTTCTCATTCTCAAATTGTTACTGGGCACTGTTTTCTAGATGAATGCTTGTAGTTTTTATTCATATGTGTACTTTCTATAAGAGATGTATCAAAGCAAATCAAATTAAAGTCAGAAATATATTTCATCCTCTTAGTAGAGTTAACTTTTAAAAAGCTCAGGGCACTAGAGAAAATGCTTAGGAGAAGTGTCCCGATGACTCCATAAAACATACAATGATGTAGTTATTGGTGTATTCAGGTGATGATGATTATCACTATTATTTCATTGAAAAAAATATGACAGTGTAATTTAATGATTTTAGCTAATCACATTATATGCCAAAGGCAATGTAACCTAAATTCAGTAGTAGCTGGAACAAAAAAATGGAAATACCCTGGGTTTCTTCCTAAACTTAGTTTGCCCAAGATCTCTAAAACCTAATTTTGGGGATTATCCTCAAAATGTTACATAGGATCAGTTCTTCATACACAAATATGTACTTATAGTTAGTTTACATTGAAAATAATGAAGCCTAAAAATATAAAATTCTATGATTTTAATTTAAATGTATTTCTTCTTTCATTCACTCTATAAATATTTTTGAATAATTGCAATACTTCCCTCAGCAATTCGTCAACGAATTTTATGTTTCACCATTTCAGTTATCCTATGAGACCAATTAGTAAGTTGTAAACTTTGGGAAGAAGAAATTTATTCACAGGTCATCCATGATAGAAATGAGGTCACACAGAAACTTGGAATGTTTCTGGGATTATAACTTGGGATTTCTGAGGCCTCTTTGGCAACTGAGTCATTTTGCTTCTAAGAATAGTCCAATTTTAGCTTTGGGGCTTTCTCTTGGAGGTTCTGAACCTCCCATACCTGTACCTGCACTTCTCAAACAGTTTTGCTCTGCCACCTCTGTCCTGTTAACTTCTGAATTACCTATGCAGAAGCTTTCTGCCTCAAGGCCTTTTTCCTTAGATCTGCAAGAGTATTTCCTTCCCCTGATGTCAAACAGGGTCACAATCTTTGCCTCAAGGGTCCTGACCACTGATCCTCCTCTTTGCTGAGGGGAAAGTGAATAGAGAACCAAAGTTTCACAGAGTTTCATATCTATGTCTCCAATTGCAAGAAACCAGAATGTGAACTCTAAAAGAAACGTTCCCTCTGGTTTTCTTGGTCTGGCTCTTTAAAAAGTGTGTACAATTCCTCTTTGGGATAGTCCACCTTGCCTTTTTGCTCTCCATGTATAGCCCCATGAGCATCGTTTCACACTGAAAAGTAACCAAGCCCCCAGGTCATTCCTCTAGCTAATCTGTGAATGTAGGTAAATTGACTTTATTACTATTGAGGCCCCAAACCAATTCCTCTGATGCGATGACCAGTACTTTTTACCTTTAAATGAATAAAAATCTTGGTGTGATGGCAACAACATATTCTGAAATACTCAATTCTAACTAAGGTTGCAGGATTTAGCAAATAAAAATCAAATTCAAATTTAGTTGGGCATCCTTTATTTTACTGGCAACCTGAGTTTCAACTCTATCAGAAAATAGTACATTTTACTTACTACTTGTCAGAAGAGGGGTTTGTTGTTGTTGTTTGGTTGGCTGTGATTGGTATTTATTATTTTTTTCCTTAATATTAGCTACTTCTCTGTAGCAAATTCCTCAATCAAGTGCTAACTAACTTCAGAGAGTTTATCATTTAAGGGGAATAAAATTCCCTTAGAAGCTTCTGTGTCTTATTTTCTTCATAAAACAATTAAAAAGAATTATAATTTGGATAGCATCCCACAATTCTTTATGTGGTTCTTGTTGATATAACTCATAATGTTATTAAGGACTCAGAATGTATTTTGTTCTCTAAAATCCAACCACTTTTCACTTGAGTCTCTGTGTTAAAGTCTCTTCCTTGATGTGGTCTTCCTGACTAACCCTTGTGGAAAAAACATGGCTTTAAATCAGCCAGGTATCTGTTCAGATTCCTGTTCCACTTCAGATCCCACATGAACAGTTGGGTGCATGGTCTACCTGCTTTGTGCCTCAGTGCACACACCTGTGCAAAAGTGGGGTGTCTTGAGGATGAAGTGAGAGAGTATGTGCAAGGATTTAGACTTATGATTGGCATATCATGAGCAATTAATAAACATGCATTCTCCTCTTCTTTCTTTTTGTCTTTCTTGAACCCCATATTTGCCCTTTTCACTTCCCATATTATACATATGTAATGCATATATATTCATGTAGATGTTGTGCTGGGCTGAGGAAAGAAGGGGTGTGTCTATGAGTACATTCCTATCTATACTCTTCCCCTTAAATCCTCAAATTCTCAGAGAAAATTCAAACTCAACTTTCCAAAAAATCACAGAACATGAAGCTAATGAGATATTTTTTCTCATCAGTGGGCATTTTCTTACTTGAACAGATTGCAGATAACTAAAAATTGAAATACACTTTAGAAACTACAGTATGCCAGGCCCCTTAGTTAAAATGCACATACCTATTTAGCAAAGTCACTATCAACCTAAGAATCAAGAGTCAGTCTCAAATGACCAGTGTCATGTACATGGAAGAACTGACATCCGATAGAGGAATCCTGTCACTTCATAAGTCTTCACTGGGAATAATACCACTTTACATTTTAGCTTTTAAAATACTTTCAAATACACCATGCTCTCTGATTTCACAAATCACCCATAGGCAGAATTAAGTATTATTGACTGCATTTAATAGGTGAGAAAATGAAGCTTCAGTGTGATTAAGTAGTCTCCATTTGTCAACTAAGAAGCAGTAAAAGACGTCTTCTGAGACCTAGTTGACATTGTCACATCATACTTTCTCTCTCAGGTGCAAAGGAAGCTTTAAAAGAGTCAGCTATGCCAAAAGTACCAGCATCATGGACAGATTTTTTTTTTTTTTTTTTTTTTGCTATTGTTTAAAAGCTAGAGATCATCAGTCCTCAAAATGCACAAAACCAGTCCACAGAGTATGTGACTCATTCTCAATCCTTGATATAATCAGAGGTTCCAGGCACCTTGGCCAGGCTAAAAATTACAAAAACTGATAAAGGAGTAATGATGCAGGGGTCCTGCCTAGGGAGAGCAGGCAGCTCCTTGTGCAGTTCCCGAAGCCACCCATCTACGTTGTGCTGCCTGGGTGTGCAGAGGCCTGTTCCTTACTCTAACAATATCATAAATGCCACTTTTTACTCTATCAGCTGTATTTCTTAGAATGATGAATTTTAAAAGCTACCCTCCTTTTCTGTCTTCTAAAATCCAGATCCCTCTCATCCTCAGTACACAACTACAAGTTCTTATTTTCTGAATTAATTGAGACCACCTGGTGTGGCCTCTTTCCCTTTCCCTTGTCTGCCTGTCAGAGTTGCCTGTACTCCCATGTTTCCAGCCTCTCTTAGAAGATGATGTGTTCCTTCTCCTGACAAATTTATCACCTGCCCCTTAACATAGTACTGTCCCATCCTTTCTGGGAACTTTCTCAATTCTCCTATGTATTAAGGCATTCATTCCTCCCTAATTATTAATCTCATCAAATGACAAATGGCAAACAAAACAACTTATATCAAAATAATTATTTGCATTTATGGCCATGATTCCTGCCCCCAACCCCATGGATTCCCTAATTCTTCTAATTTAACTTCCACTACAATAATCTGTGGGAATTTACTTTTGATGGGTGACATAGAAAGTATCAGATTGAGAGGAACTTTCATCACTCCTTAAGCCTCTTTGAGGTTTTGGTGTTTGAAAATAGCATCCATCCTTCTTTCCTTTCATGATTTTTTTTCCCTTTCAGTCCTTGTAACAACAAGGTTTTACAACTATGACCACATCCTGATTCCAGAACATGTTCACTACCTTAAAGAGAAACTCTTTACTTATTGGTGGTCACTGTACATTCTCCTGTCCCTGCAGGCCCTGGCCACCATTCATCTGCTTTTGTCTCTGGATTTGCTTATTCTGGACATTCCACACAAATGGAATCACCTAATATGTGATAGTTTCTTATTGACTTCTTTCTCTTTGAATAAAGGTTCATCGATATTGTATCAGTACCACATTCATTTTAATTGCTGAACATCTTTCCATTTTCTGGATACATTGCACTTTGTCTGTTCATGAGTTGAATGACATTTGGTTGTTTACCCCTCTTGGCCATTCTGAATAATGTTGCTATGAACATTTATATACAACTGTTTATAGGAACATATGTTTCCAGTTCTTTTTGTTATATAGCTAGGGGTGGAATTAGTGTATTGTATGTAATTCTCTATTTTAACTCTTCCAGGCTAGGAAGTCATTTTAATTAAACTTATCTTTTTACCTAATATATAAAAATAAACATCACACATATTTATTTGGTACCATGTGATGATTCATTGTGTGTGTACATTGTATAATGTTTGAATCAGGTTAAACGTATCTACTCAGACACATATCATTTCTTTACCTTGGAAACTTTCAAAATCCTTTCTTCTAGCTTTTTGCAATGTAAAGTACATCACTTTTATCTGTAGTTACCCTACTGTTCAACAGCACACCAGAACTTCTTAATAACTGTACCTTTGTAACCATTGATCAATCTTGCTCCATGCCTCCTTACCCACTACACTCCCCAGACCTTGTAACCACCATTCTTCTCAAATTCTTTATGAGATTAACTTATTTAAATTCCATATATGAGTGAGATCATACAGTACTTAAGTTTATTTCACATAGTATTATGATCTCCAGGTCCATCATGGTGTCACAAATGACAGAATTTCATCATTTTTATGGCTAACTATTACTATTTCACTGTATATACGTGCCACATTTTATTAATTCATTCATCAGTTGATGGACATTTAGGTTGCTCCCATATGTTAGCTCTTGTGAATAGTGTTGCAAAAAATATGGCAATGCAGGTGTTTCTTCAACATACTGATTTCATTTTTTTTTGGCTATCTATACAATAGTAAGATTGATGGATCATATGGTAGTTCCATTTTTAATTTAATAATTTTTGATTTGTATTTCCTGAATACTTAGGGATATTGAGCACTTTTTTTTTCTTCTTGTATCAGCCAATTGGATATTTACTTTTAAAAAATGTCTGTTGAGATCTACTGGTAATTTTAAAAATAAAGCTATTTAGTGATTTGGTTTGTTGTTGTTGTTGTTTGTTCTTTGTTTATTGCTATTGAGTTCTTTGAATTTCTTACATAATGTAGATAATAACTCCTTGTCATATACATACAATTTGCCAACTCTCATTCTAGAGGTTGTCTCTTTTTTGTGTGTTGATTGTTTCCTTTGCTGTTCAGAAGCCTTTTAGTTTGATGTAATCCTATTTTTTCTTTTTTTGTTTTGTTTCGTGTGGTTTTGGGTCATATCCAGAAACTCCTTGCCCATTCCAATGTCCTCAAGCACTTCCCCTCTGTTTTCTTCTAGTAGTTTCACAGTTTCAGTTACATTTAAGTCTTTAATCCATTTAGAGTCTTATTTCCTGCAACTGATGAGAATTGGGGGTCTAGTCTCATTCTTCTGCACTTGGATACCCAATTTCCCCACACCATTTATTGAAAACACTGTCCTGTCTCCATCTCCTGTTCACAGAAACTTTGTCAAAAATAAGCTGGTTGTAGAAGTGAGTTTCCTTCAATATCCTCTATTGTATCCTCTGTTTCCTTGGTCTGTGTGCTTGACTTTTAATACTAAGCTGTCCTAACGCTTCACTGTTTTCATTTTCACTATCTCGTCATTTTCCCCCACAAAAAAATAGTGTTTCCCAAGTTTTAGACCTTGAGTCTTCCTCTCTCTTGCTTCTCTTTATCATCAATCTAAAAAACTTTTTGCCTTAACTACCCATTCATCTCCTACATCTATGTGTCTGTTATCAACGTGACCACTGTCAACGTAGAGCTCTGGGCTATTTACTCCAGTTCAGGAATCTTCTGGTTATGATGGCAGGAGGTACACAGCATGATCTTCTCTCCAAGGCTGTTTTGTGATCAGATTTCCCCCCTTGGAGCAGCAGTATGCTTTTCTCTCCCTTACCTTTAACTTTACATTTTGGAGTCATCTTTGTTTCTTCCTATCCATTCTAAGTCCTGCTGGTTTTATTTTGATGGTACCTCTTGTGATTCCTGTTTTCAGCTAGCATTGTTTATGATCTTTTGACATTCAACCAAATGTTCCTTATTAAATGTAAACTCCCCAGAGGTAGAAACAATCTCATATCACACCTTGTCTCCTCAAGTATGCAGTGTTTAGTTCTTCCCTTGATTTATGAGCATACTTACAAAAATGTTTAATGACAAGTAATTTTTATGTATTTTATCCTTCCAAACATTTTACCAACACTATCTCTTCTGCAATCTTTCAAATTGAGAAGGAAATCCAAAACAAAGGATTCAAATAATAGTTTATATTCAGATATTGGGCTATAATTTAGTAGCATGTATTTTCAGTTATTATCTAATATGCCAGTAAAAATTATAGCAAGATAGCAATAATGAGTCTTCAATCCATATCCAAACAAAAGATGATATTGGTCTCATAATGAAAAAAAATCGCTAGAATGTGAGAATCAAAATATAAATTCAGAGTATTTGGGGAAAAATAATAAAATATTTCATAGCAAAAAGATAAATATTGAAGAGGATGCACAAAAATCATTGTAGAGCTGTAGCAGTAGCTCAGTAGTAGAGTGCTTGTCTAGCACATGTGAGGCGCTGTGTTGGACCCTCAGCACCACATAAAAAATAAATAAATAAATAAAGGCATTGTGTTCATTCACAACTAGAAATAATATTTTTAAAAAATCCTTGTAGTTTTTGGAACATGTGCCATGAAAAAAGAGTCTTGTAAAATCATTTTAATAAAATTGGTTCCGATTCATCTTTACATTTCATACTTGGGGATTTTATAGTTGGGCAGAATTCCATAAAATATGAAGGATGATTTTAATGAGTCAGATTATAGGTAATATTGTTCTCCTAGATAATCTATTAACGCATCATTATCAGTAACATCAGAAGAGTGGAGAAGATGGATACGTAAATACGTGGATAACTCATTTCATTTGTGGCAGACTGGGAAATGCTGGCGCTGAAGAGAATATGTTCAGGCCATTAAACCAAGTGCATGATTAGAGATTGGAGAAAACAAAACCTGTCTCAGCATCAGTTGCTGTTAACAGGCTTATTCCATGGTAGGGTTTTGGAGGTCTTCCAGTGGTTTCCAGCTGCACTGGGTATTCAGAGTATTGAATTTAGACATGAATCTTTAGAACTTCATTGCTTCTGAGGCAGACTTGAAGATCTATCCAGAATCAACACCTCAGTTGTCTCTTCTTTGGATCTATAGCATGAATACTAAGCCCAAAAAGCCCAACGTTAGATTAGTAAATAGGAAGCTTGGTAAGTAATTACTCTTATTATAATCTACAATAAATGATTTTACCTTTTAAATTTGGCCTCCATAGTGATGTACAATACAAATACAATATATCCACACATTTATTCTCTAACTTTATATAAAATATACTGTAAAAAACAATTATTTAAAAATATATTTTCTAATAATTATCTTTTTTTTTCAACAAACTTAGTCTAATTATGTATCAGGCATGATAAAATGAAGGGTCAATAGCTACAGATGCATAATTTCACTCTGATAGATTGCTGTTTGAAAATAGGTTATGACAATTAGATGATTAATTTTCTTCTATTAAATAGCATTATGAGACTTCAGATTACATTTATCAGTATATTCTCCTTAGCAGGAACATAATAGGAAGAAAGGCCGAACAGAATAGGAATTCATATCCTTTGTGGAAGGATCTGAATATACGTTTTTATCAACTACAGTTGGGAAAATAATTAGAAAATGAAATTCTGTTTGGAAACTTATTTTATATTCAGTGTTCAAAGTAGCATTTTAAAGATATAACATGTTAAAGGTTAACATATATGAGTATGAAGAGCAAAATTCTGGATGTCCTGCTGGCAATTTTTTTTTTTTTCTGGTTATCTGCAAAGTATACACCCTTGTCAGTATAACTAGGGAGTGCCTGTGTAAACATTCTTGTTTCGCCTGTTCCACATAATCGTTTCTTGTATCATATTTCTTCTGACCTCGCTATCTGAAACCAATTACAGGAGATCCATTTGGGCTGCATCTATTTTCATAAGAAGCCTAGGCAGCAGTGTTTTTCTCAGAGATGAATATCAACATCAAATATGCTTCTGAGTGCTTTGTTATTTATGTTTCAGAGAGATTTTGTAGCCTTCAGCTCTCAAGAATGTGTCACGCTGTGCTGTTTATACATTGAAGATATTAATGGGCGTAGATGTCATTTTTCATTTTAATGTCTCAAATGCAACAGGCTGATAGGTTAAGCATTCCTATTTTTATGGGGAGAGATATGAGTGATGTCTGTTTCTTCCCAAAATATACATCTATTTACTCAGAAAAAACAGTTATTTATAAACCTAAGCATACTCAACACTTTCGGTTTTACTGGTTATTTCTAAACTAGTCTCAAATAATTTTAATTCAGTGTTTCTCTGGAGGGAAAGTATTTTTCTGACAGGTTACAAAGTTTTTTCACCCTAAATTCATTCTCATGATGACCTACTGCATGGAATTGCTTTTTGTTTAGTTCATCACAAACTTAAAGTTAATACTACTGGAGAAGAGTGATGTGCTTAAACTTTGCTTTTCTTTCAAAAGTTTAGCTTAGTCGGAATTACACAGTAACTGTTAGGAATGACGTTTTCAATAAATATTTTAGAGCAAAATGCACTCAGTTCTGGAAAATATGTGCATTCTCACACCTCCTTGGCCAACAAAATGTGTACCTTAAATCTATTTATAAATGTTTTTATCCCTTTTTCAAAGCATTTAATCTGATCCAATTTTTGAAAATACCCTATGTTAATTTTCTTTAGGTTGACTAAAATTAGATCATGTCATTAAGTGAAGTGCACCCTTAATTCAAAACAAATGTGTTTTTGGAAACTAGATATGGTTTGGCTGCCTTAGAAACCTCTTTCTTGTTTATTTGAATCAGATTCAGTCATTATTAAAGGAAATTTTGTAAACAGTTCTTGCCTTTTGTTCTAAATTAATTTGAGGAGGGAGGATTACCATATAATACCTAATTGACTTGTAGAATTTTATGAGTGGCCCTGGAATTTATCTTTTCTGTTTATCAATAGAAGTGGTAAGTGATTTTCACATTAATATTTTATGTAAGTTGACACCTAGTACCTTATATTGATGAAAATGTTTTATCTCCTAATCTTTCATCATTTGAGTAGCTACAATAATAAATTGCAAAATGAGCTAAACATCTATGAGCAATTGTTTATTGAAAGTCAGCCCCAAAGAATACTGGAAATAAAAATGTCATATGATGCATGCAGTCAGAATGCAGTCTGCCAGAGATTCCTGCTTATGAGTTTTAAATCATTCCTGATTTCTTGGAATTGTTTTTTGTTCTCCTATCTCTTAATGTTTACTATAGCAATCTCTGCTGCTAACAAAAGAATGTTGAAATAGGCAAGTAGTTATTTTTAATAAGTGTTTGTATTGGAAGATGACCCTCAACTATTTTAAAGATAACTGTAATTGCATGTGAAAACCAAAGTACTTTGAAAGTGGCAGCATTTTGTACCAAGCTGTCATGTGGTGTCCCATCATTATTTTTACTCCTTTATCAACAATACAGGTATATGCTTCTGGCTAGTGATATTTTCATGAGCAATAGCTTTCCTATATCTAATTTTCTAGTGTTTTTTTTTTCTTATCCACTGAGCATTCATATATTCCATTGGGTTTCTTGTTTGAATTGAGATGAATTAAGGAATATAATGGATGGAGTCCTAGGCTTGGAAGACAAAAAGACACAAAGCTCTATTACTGCTTTGTGATTTAATTAAGTTATCATGGTATTTGTCCTTCATTTACCTATCTACAAAGTGAAAAAGTGAGGTTATACAATTTTTAAGGTTTTATCCAACTCTAGAATACTGCACTTCTCTTAGTAATAATTGATCAGATGATAAAGATTATACAAGAGTACAGAGCTCTATCAGGTATTGGTGGAATACATAATGATTTTGAAATTAAGCATGATGGGGACATTTAGCCATAAAAAGAACATATATTCTATGACAATTTTTTATGCATTTATATATACAGGATATAGAAAGATTGTGTTGTTTTCCTTTTAAGTTCAAGAATTGGACATGTTCATTTTAGGAATAAAGAATAATTCATTACACTGTCAAATAGTCTCCCTTACTAGAATTTTACCCATTGCTATCTAGGGATTCTTTTGACAGAATAATGACAGTGTGGCCCACTGGAATGCACTGGGGCCAGAAAGCCAGGAGACCTTGAACAAAGCACTCAGAAATTGTTTTGTGACCTTGAGTAAAGCAACTGATTAAGCCTCACTTTTCCCATTTGTTAAAAGGTGGGGGTCAGATTAGATGATTTCTGATAATTGCTCTTAGTCCTAGTAATTCATGGTTGTAAGATTCCAAATTCTTCATTAGAATCCTTAAAAAAAAAAAAAGAATCCTTTGAGATAATAAATGACTACAGAACTTAATACAAAATAAAGCTGTATATTGATGAACTATCTCTAAAGAAGAAAGTAAGTATATGAAAAAAGAAGCCAAATTTTGTGTGGATTTTGTCATCAACAGGAAAAATAATTGACTGAATTTTTTTTTAATCTTGAAAGTTTTATATAGACACACCCTAGGTCACACTATAGTAATTTCCATAAAAATTTAATTAATTTAGTTAATTTCAACTCATATTTAATTTTTCAAGCTGAATTAAAAGGAGAAATCTTTATTATTTAGACTACTGAGTGAGATTTTTCAATGAGTCTTGTAATAAAGTAATTATGGAATTGATATTTACTTGTTTTTCCTTCAAACCAAACTCTCATAATGAATTTCCTGAGTTCACTGGCATGTGCCATCCTTGGAAATATCTAAGTTTGACTTGTGATTACTTGCAAAGTTTAAGAAACAAAAGGAAAATCGTCATGAGTGAGTGTGTCTCCAAATGTAAAAAGTGCTCTTGACAAACGGTGCCAGATCCTGCTATGGGAAGACAAATCAATGTTGTTAGGAGATGGTGCTCCTGCATTCGGTTTGTTTACTTTGGTTTCTATGTCTGCCTGCCTTCTCAGAAAACTTGCTTGGAGCCAGACTGTAGCAGCCCTCTCTCTGTCTTTTCATAATTGATCAGGGGATGACTGCCTTCCCTGAGGGTTAAGACGTGGCAACTTTTTCTGTTTGCTCAGCATCTCAATGCAGTAGTTCAAACATTGTTCACACCAGCTGGCAGTGTAATGCCATATGCACATCTTGTCAAAGCAACTGTTGTCATGGATACTGGAAACTCTCTTAAAAACCAGATCATTGATTCCAATCAAAATTATACTTTTTATCAGCTGAGAATCTCAATTATTATGGAAGAATATTAATTTAATGACGTTTTTCTCATTATGAAAAATGTATCTTGCATTCTAAAACAGTAAATAACAAAGTAAGGTAATGATTTATTTTAGTTTCATGTGTTGAAAATTGTCATCCCTAGTGTTCATTGAACTCGGTTGTTAAGAATGAAAATGAATTTTTAAATACAGGCTCTAAAAAAGTTGTTATCATTGTTGTTTTTTAATGGTAGTATATATTGCTACCTTTAAAATAATTTAAGATGAATCTTGTTTTGTGACCCTAGTTTTTGTTAGATAAGTTCATATAGTACATTCACCAAACTGCCCCTCCTCATGTAAATGAAATGCTTACATTAGTTTCTTATGTTAAGTTTTATTTTCCTGAGTGGGTAAGAAAACATAAAAATAAATGAAAACATCTTCTATTTTGATTGGTATTCTGTCACACATAGAAACAAACCTGATTGGTTGAGTGGTAATTTCTTTGTTCTCTGATTTTGCTAAGAATGCAAATGAAAACCACTCAATTTTATTTGGCATTAAAACTGCACTTTATTTTGTCAGAGGAGAGGTTTCCCCTTGAATTGTAAGTACAAAAAAAGTGTTTTTAATCTTTAGTGAAAATCCTTATTAATTCACTTTCAAGATAATCTGATGTTGATTTGTCAAATTTAATTACAGCTTCCGGTAACACTTGAAGTCTACTGCTTTTGCTTCAAAATTGTAATATGAAAATGCAAATTGAATGATAATTTAAAAGGGAGTGGGCATTTTAGTTCAACACTCAAAGACAAGTTCCTTGTAGAAATGGGGTTATTGATCCAGTTGATCATTTTTCCTTTATGCACTTTAAACAAATTAATTTCCTACAGGATTACATGCAACTTTATGATTTTGAATAAAGTTGCATACATGTGTTTTGTGAATTTTTTGCACATTTGGAGAAAAAAAAGAATAATGACTATAAAGGGAGGTGAGGGTATTCATACAAAGTAATTGATAATCAATTTAACTTTAAATAAAAAATATTTAGATATCATCCCCTTCTTACTTCTAGGCTCTGCAAGCAGCAAGACAACTTCTCTTACAACAGCAAACAAGTGGATTGAAATCTCCTAAAAGCAGTGATAAACAGAGACCACTGCAGGTTAGTAAAGCACTCCTGTCCTTAGGGTCTTATTTTAAAAGATGCTCATAATAATAACAGATGTGTAGACACAATTGTATATATACAGGCGATTATTACATTTGCTTTGGTAGGTCATTTTAATTCCAAAAGAGAATTTATTCATTTTTCTTAGAAGAGAAAAACAATTTTTTTCTATTAGCATAAGATTCAAAAGTTTCCAAGAAGTTAACTTGGAAAATTAAAAAAAATAACAAAAATTATGTAGGATCTATATTTGGAATACATAAGCATAGAGAATTTGTAAAAAATTCCCTTGGGAGATTTTAATGGGGTTTATTCACATGTAGGTAAAAATGTGAAAATTCTTTCTAAAAAAAGTAACGTCACATTAAAGTGATGTGGAAGGAAACAAAGCAGTCTTAGACAACCATTCTGCAGTTGTATCCAAGTGACAAATGCAGAAAACCTCCACCATTGCCAAAAAAACTGTTTGAGTTCGCCAGGGAGTTATTGCTGTTGCTACAGTTATAAAAACACATTCTGGAGTTTGTTGTCCTTACTCACTTATATTTGTCCTGTGAAACTGGTAGTATGTGTATGTCTTTTAAAGTAACTTTTGCTACATATTATAACCATTGTTTTACATAGTATTCTTAACCAAAATGTATGGGACATTTCTTGGGGAAAAAACATTTTTAAGGTGTACATAAAAAAAAAAAAAACATTTGGAAGGTTGGAAGGTGGATTCTGGAGTTGGATGAAATGCCTTTCAAAGTGTTCAGCAGCTTTGTTGAAAGAGAAGCAATGCTTTTTCCTGAATCATGTGTTACATACATTCTAATAAGGCACGTTTAGGGTTTAGTATTTTTCTCCTATTGCTCTATTTTGACAAAACAATCTTTTTTAAAAAAAATTTTTAATGGCCTAGCTATCTGTTTTCATTTTCAGATGTACTCACAGATGTTAGCAACTAAGTCTTCCATGATATCCTTCTGAAGCTCAGTTTGTATGACAAAGAATTATAGGCTACTGATCCACACAATCCAGAATTACTTATTACCCCAAAACTGGATTACATTATGGTCTCTAAACAAATCTGAGAGAACATATTTTCTTGGGAACAAAGTCATTTGTGGGAGTGAGTGGGCAGAGGAGAATCTTGGGGGTAGAGGATGTTTAACAGAGTCTAAAGCATAATGTCTGCCATAATTATAAATGAAAGTTTTATTGAATCAGTCGAGTCTAAATTCTTCTTAAATTTTTTCCTGTTTAAAAAAAATTCCACATTCTATTAACTAATCAGTAACTCTGTGATACACTTAACTCACTTCATATCACTCCTAAAGCTATAGCACTGAGTATAGTATTTCTATACTTACCTGATCCCATGAGTCTCTCCATGCATGTACCTAACAGAAAATTGTGCATAGTAGAAGTCACACTAGATACCAAATGAAGTGTTGATCCTCACAGTAGTTTCACAGTGGGCATTTTGCTTTCTTGTTGATGTAGAAAATAAAATTTAGATGCTGGCAACATAAGCCAAAAATAGGAAAGAAGTTCCTGTTTTGAATGTATGAAAAACAGTATTTATTGTTCTATTTGTCATATTTCTTGACAAAGAAGAGGAATTCTCAGTTGTTCCTTCCTCTCCAAAGTTAAGTCCAGTAGAAATTTCTTTATTGCTGGTTGCCAGAGTATCTCTGGAAAGAATGGCTGGGCTTTAGGTTTTTGACTTGTTGTTGTTGTGGTTGTTGTAATACTAGAATCAAGATTTGATACTTTGATAATATAAATGTACATAATTTTTCTTAAAACATACACATATAGTGTGGAAATATTAGAGACTCTAAAATAAGAAATTGTCCATGTAACAATCGTTGTATAAATTTTTAAGCAAAAGTCCTCAAATTTTTACTTTACTGTAAAATAATAAAAGTACTGTAAATTATCTGTTAATAATTGCAGTTGTCCATCATACTGTATTTTCCTGGTATCACTTATAGTTTAGTGTTTCCTGATGCATATTAATCTAAATATATTTCCATTGTATATTCTGTAAAATTGTAGCATTTTTGTATTATTTGTGATTTTAATGAGATCTCTTGCTAAAACCTATGGGGATGAGAAATTGACTTTATGAATGAGAATTTAGAAATAATGAAGACTTATTTGCTCACCAAAATATATACTACAATTAATATGAGAATTTACATTTTTTTGTATTTCATAGTATTTGATAAGCTCAGCAACTGTAGGCAGTCTGAGATTGTATTAAAAATCTAATAAAAATCTAACAACATTTCATACTAGCTTACACATCTGTTATGAAATGGGGATATTAGGTTAATACATATCCTTGCATCTGCAAATACTATTTAGCATGAGTTGCACTATTTGCTACTTGTGTTAAAAAAATAATATATATTTTTTAAAAATCCTAGTCATATAATATGAAATTAACATTTTAAAAAAAATTTTATAAGATTCTCTCACAGTGTAGGGGTTTTTCTACTTAACTATATATTTCTACTTAACTGCATATAAAAAATAAGCAGTAAGTCTAATGCATGTATCTTCATTGAGAGAGTGTAATTGAAAACAGAAAATGCCTAAGTGTTCAACCAAATTTTTAGAGATTATCTTTTAAGTTTCCAAAGGGTAATTGAAAGTAGTTCAGAATTTACACTTGCAAGAAAAGAAATTTGGTGTTAATAGATAATGCTGGTTCTTACCTTATCAGAAATAATATCTTTAGAAGACCAATAGAGAAACTTTCTATTTCCTATTTTAAACATAGT
Source organism: Ictidomys tridecemlineatus (assembly GCF_052094955.1). NCBI lineage: Eukaryota > Metazoa > Chordata > Mammalia > Rodentia > Sciuridae > Ictidomys > Ictidomys tridecemlineatus. The sequence continues at coordinate 190,761,149 of NC_135478.1, read as the reverse complement.
TCTGCTAAAGAACTACTTTATAAAGTTTAAGATATGACACTGATTTCATAGCACTGTTTTGATGGCTCAAATCACAAGAACAATATTTGGTTGCTTGTCAACATTCACCTAAATTTCTTTCAAGTGTTAAAAAGTGGTGTCCAGATTTGAAGTGTGACATGAAATAGAGTCTATTTCTAGCAGACCAGTGTATGTATGTATATGTATATGTGTGTGTGTGTGTGTATATATATATATATATATATATATATATATGCTATTTTGTTTTAATATCAATTTTTTCAGCTTCTGATGCTACAGATGGCATATGTATTAGCATGTCTAATGCAAAATGAAAAGAAAAAAATCATACCACCTGACACTCTTGAGTACCAGTGGCAGTAGTGATTTCACTTCCATGAATAGGTATCTGAATACGTGTGTTTGAAACATTTTTACATATTCTATTAGTTTTGTGAAACACCAGTTGAATAGATCCAATCAGGTATATTGATTAATCAGATACTGAAGAAGAATAATATATAAAGATCATGATGCAAATTGGAGTTGATGTTAACCTAAACTTTACCAGATATTTTATCATCAGTCTTAAGGTTTCCGAAAAACTTAGTCAAGTAATAACAGCAGAAGGTAGTCTCTTCTTTTAATCTATCTTTTTTATTTCTATGCAGCATTTCCTAGATTTGATGTGCCCCTAGTGATCCATAATAAGAAAAGTTAGCCAATGATAATATTTGATGTTTTAAATTTCATAAAGTAATTTCCAGGTGAGAAAGACTAAATCAGCACACATACATACATACATACACACACACACACACACACACACACACACACACACATCACACATGCACACTTCTAAAATTTGTAAATTTAATTTTTTTATAAAATACATTATCAATTTTCTAGCCTTTGACAAATCTACTTCATTTAGTTTAGATATGAAAATTGGTCGCATTATTGTTCTTGTTACATTTACAGCCATGAGACAGACTTGTGGTTCTTCAACAGCTGTGCAGAGCAGAGACGTAAATTTAAGGTAAATGCCATTGCTTTGCTATCTTAGATGAATATTAGTATATAGCACTGTAATCACCTCCTTCATTGTAGGTCAATATCTAATATATAATATCTAATATAAATTTTTATTTTCCAATAGGTAACAAAAATTATAAATTTTTTATAATTCTGTCTTAAGTTAAAGAATGGAATAGTCAAAAGCAAAAGCAAATTAAACTTGAGAATCTTATTCAGATTTTGCCATAAAATAGTTATCTAAGTTTGAGGAAATCATTTAACATCTTTAAAACAAAGACATTGGGTTAACTGATGGAGTAGATTTAAAGTGGTTTAAGATTTATTTTGTTTTTGTTTTGAAGGAAGTGATAGGTATCTTAGTTTTGGGGGATTATATATATCCTGCTGAATATTATCTTATAAATTAATGATTATGGGTTTTTAAAATTTGTTTTCAGTTACAACAGACTTGCTTATTAATAGGCCACAGCCAAAATGAATGCTTTGGAATCAAAGAATTACATTCCATATGTATGGAAATGATTGTTCAAATATACTTTTGAACAAATAAGAAAGATTTGTTTAAATGCTTTGAAATAATATTATAAATTGCATTGCGAAGAAATGCAAACTATATAAAAATTATTTTACTCCTGTATATATTTTGATAATCTACATTTAAATATGCTGTGATATAATGCAATTTAACATCATTTCTACCTTCTTCTATTCCTTCTTTCTAAAATGTTAAAATAAACATCAGCAGACAAAACCAGAGATTCTCTAGTAAAGTAATCAGTAATTCTAAGATTTCACATTCTATATTTGAAATCAAGAATAAGGTATAATAATTAAAATTTTAAAATTAATAAAATCTTCTGGGTGAAAATACTAACTTTTGTCAGATACATAAGCAGATATTGCTAAATTCCTTTTAGGAAATGATGAATTTCCTATGTGCTTTGGTAAAGGACAAAATTGAATATTTTTTACATCAATTTGTAGTATATAAGCATTATTAGCCAAACCACACTTTGTTCCACCTACTTAAAGCAACATTATTAAAAGACCTGAGATATAGTTTGGAGTAGACCAATATATTGTGATTTAGAAAAGTTAAAATTTTAAAGATATTCTTTGTTGTTCATATTTTTGCATATAAAAAATAAGCAGTAAGTCTAATGCAGTGTATCTTCATCTTAAAATTGAAAGAGTTTAATTGAAAATAGAAAATGCCTTGTGTGGTCCTGATTTCCCAATTCTATTAGAGAGTATTTCTTATAAGGTAGCATTAAATAGTCAGGTTTCCATTAATGTTAGAGAAGAAAAGCCCTCAATAATGATGTTTCCATCTATGGCCTCTCTGTTCAAGACTGACACCCCATCGAAGAGGGTCTAGGGCATCCAGCCCATCTGCAAAACATGCCTGTGTGGAGGAAAACTTCGTAATCTTTAAATATAGATCTCCTGCTAATGCTGCTTTAAGTATTCATAACAAAATGTGTCTGAGCTTCTAATTCTTATACACTTCTCCTGGCTATTAAAGGTTTTTAATAAGAAAGTGATAGGACCTCAGCACTATTTGTGAGGATCTAGTGAGCAGTGGTACATTTAGACAATATTTCCTTGGAGGGGAGTTGTGAGGAGTCAGGAATAGGGATAATCCTTAAAAAACTCTTTATGTAGACATGATGTTGACTTGAGCATTTGGCATGTTGAGCTTATGGTTATGGCAAGATGTGTAAGTAGAATTGTTCAGCTTTTAGAAAATTAAAAGGAGAGTTTGACAGATAAGTCAGAACTAAAGACAAATATTTGTGGAATAATCCACAAGTGATAGCTGAATCCATGAGAGTAGAGGAGATTTCTGACAAAGATAATTTGCAAAGAGGAGCTTAGTAACATCTGTATTTTTTAGAGCAAGAGGAAAAAGAAGCAGAAAGAAAAGATTAGAAAAATCAAATTATAACTTGATTTATTAAGAGAGGTCAAAGAAAGAATAGTTTTCCAAAGACAAAGCTTGTCAACCACGTCAAGCAATATCCATGAAGATGAGAAACTTCATCCAGAAACACTGTTTAGCTAAATTGCAACATTGATGGTTTTAATTCCCCCTAGTTCTTTATTATTTGCTAGTAACTCTTAGGATCAGCAGTACTAACATGGTCAGTAATGAATGGGAAAAAAATCATACTTTAATATGAATGTTAAATAGCAAATAAAGAATTAATAAATGTACTTTTGCTTCTCAGATTGCTGTATAAGAAAATGTATATCGCATACAAATTACTGAATTCCCATAAATTAATTATAGAAGAAAATGGCTTTGTCAGAGGTCAAATTTTCTTTTCTTAGCTATCCAAGTACTTGCTTCTCTCTGTAATCCATTAGGACTTTAAGTATATATTCCCTTGACTTCTCTACCTTTACTAAAGTGAGAGCAATAAAGAAATAGAACATTAATATTGTTATGGGAGCTCTCTATAGGATTTAAGATTTAGGCTGTGAATTTCATCTTAAGATGTTTAGAGGTATATAAGATAAATTGAATGACAAAGTGAAGAACAGTTTCAGTACATGAGTAAAGACAAAAAGTAAAATTATTTTGAATTTCTCTTCCATTTAAGACTCTTTGTGTTTCCTCTATGGATTCTATTTATATCTTTCTACCAGTGTGAAATCTGTGTTTCGACTTGAATTTCTTCAATTTTCTCTGCTCCCTTCACCTTCTTTACTATATTCTTTCCTCCTTTACTATTCTGTTCCTTTTCTCGTCATTTAATCTTATCCATTTTATTTTATCTCTGTTGTCTTGGTCTTACATAGAGAAAGAAGAAAATGTAAATACCTATAACTGTTTTTTTTTTCCTATAACTGTTTTAATTGTCTTGAACCTAGAATATATTCTAGCATAACATTTTGCTATAAATAAAACTGTGCTACTTTCTTAAAATCCAGTATCAAATAATTCTTTTTGTTTTTGTCTTTCCCCAAGAATAGTTTCCTTTAAATTATTTTCAGATGTAGTTTTAGTATGAAAGCAATGCTATGCTAGACAGTCTCAGCAGCTTAAAGGAACCTAGAACCCAGAAGCATTTCATTTAGTGTTAGTAATCTACTACTTTTGCTATCTATAAAACTTTTTAAAAATCATCATCAGGAAAGTTCCTTTGGTCATATTTTTTAGAAAACCCATTGAAATGAATATTCAAACTATAACTAACTAGGATGGCTATATTAAATTACCAGAGTTCTAAGCAATCTTTGGTTGTGTTGTTTATGATTATATTAGTGATGCTGAAATTGGAAGCACAGCATCTGAAAAGATAAATCATCAAATGTGTAATGATGTATTCTTCATAAAAATTTAAGACACCATATCTTAATATGAAAGTCATATAAGTTCATTATAAGAATCTATCATGATTTTAAGTTAAATTATAGTTGGACACTAAGTTACTTTTCTCAAAGGCACTTAATGAATGCTAATAAATTTCTATAGTACAGTGGATTTTTTTAGATGAAAATTATGTCCTTTGATTATATGAGGAGGAAACCACTCATGAGAACTAATTAGAGTAGACTTTTGACATTCACAAGGTGTGTATCCTGAGATCTTTATAAACCCTCAAAATCAAGAAACTGCCATTTCAAAAACATGGATAGATTTGTGCAGACTTTCTTCCAAATGTTGTCCTCATTCTGAATCAAGCTAATCGTTGCCTTGTGCAAAGTGTAAACAAGTTATCAACTTTACAACTTTTAATAAAGTTTGCCTATGTTTTGTCTTTATTCATTTAGGTACCAGGGATTGACCCAGGTGCTTTTAACCACTGAATCACATCCCAGCTCTTTTTTTAAAAAAAATATTTTTAAGTTGTTTTATTTATTTATATGTGGTGCTGAGAATTGAACCCAGTGCCTCATGCATGCTAGGCAAGCAGGCTACCACTAAGTCACAACCCCAGCCCCATATCTCCAGCTCTTTTTGTTTTGAGACAAGGTTGCACTAAGTTGCTCAGAGCCTTGCTAAGTTGCTGAGGATGGCTTTGAACTTGAGATCCTCCTGCCTCATCCTCCCAATCTTCTGGTATTACAGGCATACATCACCATGCAGGGTACATCTGAATTAATAATAATAATAATAATAATTTATTCATATCACAAGTTTTCCTACATCAGTGAGCATAGTTAGAGAACAGGAAAGCCATATTAGTGATAGAAAATCCAGAAGAATGGAAGAAGTAGGTAATATATGTGAGAGGTCAGCAGTCTACAGACTGGAGCAACCTCTCAGTGTAGCTAAGTGTTTCATGGCTCAATGAATTACAAGGTTTGATGTAAGGTACCACTCTATTAGATCTTACAGTCTAGCATCTATAAGGAAAATCCAAGACAAACAATCAAGTTCCCCTAATATCCTTATTGATATCTTAATAAAGAAATGGGAGCCTCCATATCATGAAATTTTTGACCTTCTTAATTATAAATATATGCATCTGTAAGTTTACCTGGAAGTTCTTTTCAGAGTAAATTTCCTGGCATTTTTTTTTAAGGGCATAGGGTGTCTTGGTATGAAGAGACTTCAAGAAGTTCAGGAAATGACTAGTGGCCACATGCCTTTTTTTAGAAGTCTATCAGTATACAAGTAGAACCAGTAGTACCTAGGGGTTAAGCATTTTGATCACACAAGTACACCAACAATTTCCCTTGCAGAGTGTATAAATTCTTACACTTACAATGCTAACACTTGCATTGCTGTAAAAGCTACCACCTTTATAACTTTCACTTTTAGCGCTACTGCACATTTGCAAGTGACAAACCAAGGAAAACACTGAACATTATGATATGCTCATGGGAGGAAAATCTGTTGTCTCTCAGAAATACTGTGGTAAATTCTTAGAAACTCTTTTTGGAAACAGAAACAATACAAAAGGCAAAAATATTCTCTACCTTCCACCTTCCTCCCGTAGTCCACACATGTAATAGACATTTAAAACACATTAGTGATGAAGATGTAATAAAATTTTAGTGTCTTAAAAGCTTGGTTTTCTTTTAAAGGTATTTGTTCTTAATTCTGGGAGAATTTATTTCTCTCAATTAACTCTGACCACTCCCCTTCAGTTGTAGAGAATATGTAGGGCACTGGATTTCAAATCTAAGAAATAAGTGTAGATCTTTGAAAATCTCTTGAAAATGGAGATCTTTTGTCCACTATGGACTATTGAGTTAAAATTTAGGCAGGTGGGATCTTTGAAAATGGAAATATTTAAAATTCTCTGGATAATTCTAATACCACTGGTCTACAGTATCATATGTATGAACCCAGAACTGCTCTTTTCTGGAACAGGAGAGAACCTCCCTGCAATAAAAAATACTGAACCTGATTGCCTTATTATTATACTGTACCATTTTCCCTCTCTGGTATTTAGTTTTCAAACTCATACAACAAAAATGTTTTCCTATTGAAACCTTAGATGTCTTCCAGATTCAGCAGTCTTGGAATCTCAGCCCAGAGTTTGTTTTCTATATTTCCTTTTGTAAAGCAGTTTTTCGGGGGAAGGGGATACTGGGGATTGAACCCAGGAATACTTAACTAACTTAAATAGCCACATCTGTAGCCCTTTTCAATATTTTTATTCAGGGACAAGATCTCACTAAGTTGTTTAGGGCTTCACTAAATTGCTGAATCTGACTTTGAACTTGGAGATTATCCTTCCTCAGCTTCTAAGGCTCTGGGATTACAGGCTTGTCCACCATGCTTGGCTAAAGCAGATTTTTGAGATGTATCTCTCTGATAATTTTTTCAAGTTACTTTCCAACAATATTGTCAGAATTTTATTTTCACTTTCATGACTTATGTGAAATTACCAGTAATGAACTTGCTCCCTTATTATTTTTTTAAAATAAAATCTGTACCCTTCAGTATATATCTACTTAAAACATTGGCTCCCTTTGATAAGGAATTCAAACAAAAATTTAAAAACTCACTCTCTTCAAAGTCAGCTGTTTGCTGCAGTGGCCTTCACAACCTGATCTCGCCCACCACCTGCTTACATGTCACGTGACCATGGCATCACTGTACTTGTGGTCCTCTAGCATTGGATCACAGTTGTCATGCAACTGATGTTTTTAATTCTTATCCTTTCTCACTCTTACCTTCTTCACCTTTCTATCCAGAAAACTTCTGTGCAGCTTTTAAATTTCTGTGGTCAACTGCTCTGTGAAGTTGCTCTGATACCCTCCCAACCCCACCAACACACATATTCTGTGAAATTAATTGCTTATATATATATAAAACTTTTATGTCTTTAAATATGTTTCTGTTTTGGCATGTGCCATGGTGAATCACAATTGGTACAATCTCCTTGAGGGCAAGGAGTGTATCTTATTCAGCATCACATTTCCAAGTATTTGGCACATTGTGGGGTTTGCATAAATACATGCAGTCCATAGACTCTATCAATCCCTCTTTTCCCCTAGGTTCCATTTGTGTTTCTTGAAGGTGCCTGATGAGGCAACTTAACCCAGATCATTGTCCAGTGTTTTCATCAGCTTTCCCTGATCCCATTTTACAGTCTCCAGCCATCAAGACCTTCTATTCTGATAGCAACAGATTCCTCTGCCCTAAAATATGAAAATCCCCCACTCCTCAACTTCTCAACACAGCACAAAAGACTTTTCATGAACTGCCACTATGCACCATACACACCTGACACGATGTGGCCATGATTTAATTATTACTATTTTCCAGACATGCTCCCATTCATTGATTCACTCCTGAATATCTGTGGGATATTTGTTATGTGATAGGCCCTTTGCAAGGCACCATGAACCTTATGAACTTTGATATCTACTTGCCTTTTTTTCCATTTTTGCCTTCAGTTTAGAAGGCCATTCCCACCCCACTTGCTAAGCTACCCAAGTCCTACATACTTCAAGGTCCCTACTCCCTATAGTCCTCTGACTCATCCTTTACAAGCACATATTTCCAGAACATATATCATACTTGTATTATTCCAAATGTACCAGTTACAAAGCTATCTTTGTAGACTAGACCATTTATTGTAGATATTTGACTACTTCTCTAGCTCATTCACAGATTCTTAATCCTTGGTGCTCAGAGGTTCCATTTCATTCATGTTTATAACCTTACCTCCTAAAACAATGCTTAACACATGGTATATGCTAAATAAACTCTTGCTAAAATTGAATGGAATTCTGCAAACTGAATTGTTCCCTTTATATAAGAATAATCCCAGGTTGTCACTTCAATTCAATGCAATGAAACAAGTGTAAAAATATATTACCAACTAACCTGTTCTTGTAGAGACTTATAAACAGGAATTATTAGTCGACATGATTCAGGTTGTAGTATCTACATTGCAAATATACCCACCCTCATATTTATAATATATTTTATCTTTGTTTCAGTTAGGTAATCTGGTTTTTTAAAAAAATTTTATTTTGTTTACTTATTTTTATATGGTACTAAAGATTGAACCCAGTGCCTCATATTTGTGAAGCAAGTACTATGCCACTGAGCCACAACCCAAGCCCTAGTCAATCTGTTGTTAACCTAACATTACTAATGATTTCTTTCCCTGCCTAGAGAGCATGTTTTTTTTTTTATCTATGATAGTATAAATGATTTTGAATAGTAAAAAATGATTTTTTAATTATTGTATTGAAATAGTTTATTCCCTAATTCTTCTGCTTTCTGGATTATGAATTTTGTGCACACATGAAAATTTTATTCACAATAAGCCGCATAACTATTATTTAGTACTTGTCTTTTGAACAGTACATACTGCTCTGTGCCCAGCCTCACTAAAGTACCAATGATACTTTTAATAGGAAACTAAGTAAGAAGTCGGCTTAATAAAATGATATTGGAACCTATAGGATTACAAGTGACATGTGAGGTTTTCTCACCTATCAAGAAGCTACATATACTTTCCACATGATTTATTGGTATATACTTTTTATGAGTTAATTATATAAACTGCTTTAACCATGTGAATTTTGTATATTTCTACTAACATATATTATCTAAATTTTCTATGGCATTTATCAGAGAATTCCTTTAGGAACATAGATTTATTTTTCTCATGAAACAGGAACTCCACAGCCAAGGCAGTCCAAAGATGATGGGTACAACCACTCAAGGATGTCACAGAGGAGCATGATTCCTTTAGCTTCCTACTCTGCTCCTATGTGGCATGTGTCTTTATGGTCATAAGATGAATGCCCCTCCTCCAGACATCATGTCATGTTCTGTGCAGAAAAAAAAATGGGGAAGTTCAAAGAGGCAAAATACAAATAAGCAGTTACTGTCTGAATCTGCCCCCTTTATTAACAAGCTTTTCTAGAAGCCTCATATGGGCTTGTTTCCAACTCCCTGGCCTGATCTTATTGCATGAATGCCCATCATTTGAACAGGATCTGTGAAGCTGGTAATGTTTGTTCAGGCTCTTTGTCCTACTGAAGAAAGTTGGAGTTCTTTTTGTAGAGAAAGGGAAGATGAATTTTCAGATAGGCAAGTAGCAATATCTACCCCTGACCATATACTAAATATCTTAATACCAATTCAAGGGGCCCTAGAGCTAGGTAAAAAGGGATTTTATGACTTGAGATCCTTTAAAGGCAAGAAATGTTGCCTTTTTCCTAGGAATATTTGAAAATAACCATATCTCCCTATATTAATGTGACTAAAATTCAGTGGGTTTTTAGAGGTTTGTTTGTTTGTTTGTTTTGGTACCCGGGATTGAACTCAGGGGCATGTGACCACTAAACCACATCCCGAGCCCTATTTTGGGGGATTTTATTTAGAGACAGGGTCTCACTAAGTTGTTTTTCCCCTCGTTTTTGCTGAGGCTGGCTTTAAACTTTCAATCCTCCTGCCTCAACCTCCCAGGCCACTGGGATTATAGGCATGTGCCACCACACCAGTTTTATAGGGATTTATTCTAAGTTTTAATATCTTTTAGTTATAATTAAAATGTTACTAAATATTCAGTGTATACTCAGTACTGGTAAAGCACAATACAATAGAACTTAAAGACAATCCCTGTCTCCTGGAAATTACTGTTGAAGGTCGGCAGTACAGGTAATCTACCTGATGGATATGGGTAGGCAGTGGAACAAACATTGGATACTTTAAATAAGTGAAAAATTGGCAATTCTTGCAAGTAGAAAGCAAATATATTTTGAAGGATGGTGGGAAAACAAGTCATAGAAGCTGAGGTTTAAACAAATAAGGATCAGGAATTTTTTTTAAATTTTTGCTATTATGACAATATGATTGATGTATGTACATTCCATGTATGTATTATATATCAAAATGCATTCTACTGTCATGTATGACTAATAAATAAATAAATAAATAAATAAATAAATTTGCTATTATGTATTAGGTTCTGATGTCACTGGAAAACTTAAGGAAGTTCTAGCATTCCTCCCAACTGCAGTGAAGATCTGTATTATAATCAGCTACACTAGAAAGAGATACCTAGGAAAAGGCTTTACTTCCTCCCTCCCAGACCTCACTGCATAAGACAAGTTCCTGCTGAATTCTAGGATCCAGATACTTTGCAACCTGTGATCTGTCATTTGATTCCCACATACACCTCCAAATTAGAATCTGAGAATGAGAAAGTATCAGGAAATTTCCAAAGGACCTAAGTTTAAATTCCAGTTGTTCTAGGTCTTTTTCCTATCACCCTATCTAGTGGTATATTTGAAATAAATGAAGTAGATCCTTAGGAATTATCCTTTCCAGGGAAGTCAGATCAGGAAGGGCAGAAATGTCTTCTGTGAAGGCTACCTTTCTGGTTAAAGGATGCCTCATCCTGGGTGAGGAAAAAATGGGAGGTCCATATGCCATGAGAGACCCTGCCCAATCAAACCAGGATTAATCCTCTGTGTGTCACAGATTTGGGTCTGAGGTACTCTAAATACATAATAATATTGAATAATCTCACCTCCAATAATAGGGATTTCACAATTTCCTGTAATTATCCAGAATGAAACAAAAATGAACTTAGTTTACCTAATTTTTAAACTTGTGGTCCATAGCATTAGTGCAATCAAATTTTGTCCTGGAAATAAAATAGTTTAATGAACTATTCTTTAGAGAATAATATAAATTTAGGGGAAAACTGTGGGCTAAATAACCACATTATTTTTATTCTCTAGTAAAAATGTTAATTTTTAAGAATTTGCCTATTTTTATCAGTCCTCACTATGTGTGTTTTTCTTTTCTGTTTTGATATTCATATGCAGCAAGGCATTTTGCATCTCATTAGGCCAGGAAATTCCAGGTAGGTCTATGGTGGGCTGGTGCAAGGTAATAGAGAGGAATGAGAAATATACCTGAAAGCTTTTTTTTCTTCTGAAAAGGGTGTCTGTCCCTTGTTCTCTTCTGTACTCTCCTCTGCCCTCCCTACTTCTTTGTTTGCTAATAGCAGAAGCCAAGCCCAACCCCAAATCTGCCCACTATTTACTCTGGCCTTCAAGTCCTCATTCTATAGCCTCTTTTCAAAATACTACAACATTAAAATCAATCTATGCAATATAGAAATACACATATACTTTGTTCATAAGATGGGTACTTTCTGATCCATGAATCCTGTGTCTTTGAGGAAATCAAATTGTTGGAAGCAATGTGCACCACATTTTATGTTTTTGATGAAACACTGTAAATGGGTTAGGGCTAAAATGCATCCTGCCATCACTAAAGGGACAAAATAGCATTAATTCACTATGTCATGCCAGTATAAATTACTTTAAAAGAAACATCTGTTCTAGACGAATTGATAGTGAGGAACATTTCTTAAGAACGAAATTAGAAATAATTACTTAAGCAGTTGATGTGATTTCGTTAGTTGGCATTCCTATTGAATAACTTCCAACACTGACAGGCTGAACCAGAGGTAGCTAGTGTATTTTCTCTCCCCGCACTTTCTTGCTTGCCATTCTACTCAAATATATATTTATTTAATAAAATAATAACCCTGAAGTAATATAGAAATAAATTGAAAAGCCTACTCTGTACAGTTTCATGTGAAACAAATTATTATCAAGCTCCAGTTAAAAAAAAAAAACACAAACTAAAAACAAAACAGCAGTATGATTTACAAAACTGGTTTACAGTATTTCCATGTATTTAGAATTCACATCCTCAATCAATCCATCAAAGAAACATGACTGCATGCCCTCAGTGTGTTAGACACTTTGCTAGGCAGACACAGGTACCATGGGGAATTCAAAGATGTTCCTATCCTTAGGGAGTTAACAATCTGGCTAGATAAAAATTCAGGATAATCACCATTCTTCTAAGCCATTTTAAACAAAACTCATAGTTTAAGGTTAAAAAAAAACTACTTGACAGTTATGGCTTTTTAAAGTGTTCTATGGAATAAATTGGGTTTCTCTTTTCTGTGTTGAGTGAATCAGTCATCACTTACAGGCTGAGCAGAATAAGGTTTTCTTCATTTTTGTTCCTCCTGAGGCTTTATTTGTGGTCCTTTAAAATTTGTTTAGGTCTGAGTTCCAGAATTTAAGAGGGATATTGAAGTCTGGAAACAAGTCTGAGGATAACAAATTTGATGATAGAGATGATTAAAGGGAAAAATGGGAGTCTATCACAGAAGGCGTTTACCCATGTCAAAAAGGAGACAAAAAAAGTGTAAAAGGTGTTTTAATGATTTTTTTTACATTAAAAAAAATCACCATATGCTTTTATTTCTCTTCATTACTGAAACTAAGGCAAGAATATCAGGTGCTCTGTTTTAATGAAAAATTCAGAACTTTCATTTTAAAGAACATATTTTGTGAAAAATAACTAGTATTCTAAGTTCTATTTTTAATTTTCGGATTGCCTTATTTTTATTGATTAGCAAAGTAATGTGTTCCTGCAAAAACAATTCAGGCCATACAGAAAAGTATGAAGAGTTGAAATTATCCTGAATTCCACTGTCACAATGATCCTGCTAACACACATCCTGTATTGATACATCCTATATTTATGTTTTTACTCATGTGGCAACATCATGCTAGGCTCAACATTGATACAATTTTGTATTTTATAACTCATTTTAAACATGAGTCCTTTGTATACTGTAGCTTAAAGTTAGACCATAAAAGATCCTAAGCAAGTCTTAAGTGACTTGGTGGGGTTTCCTTAGTGCTATGATAAGGAGGTCACTCCTCAATATACAGGACAATTGTTGGGGTTAAGTCTGACTCCAGTTCTTAATGACTGTTGAACCTTCTGGAGGGCAGTGGCGTTTGTAGCTGCATTTTTTTTTTCCTGTCAACAAAGATTTGACTAAGTGTCTAGCACTAAAAAATATTATCCTAGTTACTTGTAGTGAAAAAAAAAATGCCTTCTTGGTTACTTATATTTACAAAAAAAACTAAACCTTCTTTATATGTTACATGCTAAAAGTTATAACTTAGACAATGAGTTATCTTTTTTTCTTTAGTAGTAAAACAAAAATAAACCAGATTATCTTAAAATTTGGAAATTTTATGACTCATTTACTCAGGTTAAAATACTCTTGAGACTCTAACAATGAAATTTGTTGTTTTTTAGACTATTATATAATGTACATATTCATTACATATGAATATAGTTTTCATCCAATTATGTGCCACATGCACCATGACATGCCAGCTTATCTGTTTAGAGTATTTTTCTGTATTCTTGATTATGAATGTAAGGTTATTAACAAAGAAAAATAAAATAAGGAGTATTTAGAAATATAATTATATGGAGGTCAGAACTATGAAAATTGCTTTTCTCACAATCACTATAACTTAGCTTTATTACCTAAATTATATAGTAATAAAAATTATTTTTATACTCCTGAATCATTCATCTTGATTCTTGGAAAGAAACCACAATGTATTTATTCAAATAGAAAATCATTCTTATATTTCTTACAATAATTTTTGAAATGTTGTTTTCCTAGCACATTTGAAACTACGAGTTGAAATATTTAACAATGAAATAAAAACAATAACAAAAAATCCTCAAAAATATTCTTTTAGGAAAAAGCATGATGTAATTTATTTGCTGTAAGTGACATTATTGTTTCAAATCAACATCTCTGTCATCTATGAGAAAGAATATAGAGATGAGTCAGAATACATTCCTTTGCCTTACTTAACACCCTTACAGATTGTGAGAACCTGGGCAAGTTAACTATCCTCAGTTTTCTTTTATATATTGAGAGTTGCAAAATATGTAGATGAAATTAGAAATGCAAGTTACAGTTGACTTGTTCAGTATTTTATTCTTCTAATATCATGTGACCTGTTATAAAAACAAAATTCTGAATAAAAGACTGACCTAAGAATTAAACCATTTAATATTTGCATTGTCACAGGTCTGTAGAACATAAACAAGCAGTGGTTTTGTTTGTGGCTTCAATTCATTACTGTGCATGTCCTCATTCATTTTTCAGGAAATAAATAACATCTCTACAAAGCTCTAACTTCATTTCCTATTCATAATAGAAGATTAAAGGGAGAAAGTCTTGTTGACAGATTACATGGGTATCTTATATCCCACCATCTAGAATCTAGCTGAATGATTTAAGTAGGTGAACTAGAAGAATATATAAAAATAACCAACTGAACTGCTTTTTTTTTTATGGCTCTGAGAATGTGTTTGAAGACACAAAAACAAGCTGGATTCTTTAAAAGATTAAAGTAAGCTTCCTCTTATTAAGTTTTGAAATACATTGGTTAAAATATAAATGGAATCCAGTTTTGGAAAGGAAAATATCCAAGAGATGTCACAGTTATCCAAGCTACAAACACATTTCCAGATCTGCAGAAATTGGCACTATTCTTCGTTAATGCATTTTTTTGTAGATTCTCTGGTTACATTCCTCATGGTAAATTTCTAGATATATTTATATTATTCTTTAAATTCTGTTTCTTTATAAATAAAATTCATTTTGTTTATAAAGAATATTTGGATAATAATTAGTACTATTAAAATCAATAACAGAATGCTAAAAATATGATAATATTGTTTAGTATTATTCTTATTCATAATTAATATCACCCAAATAAACATTAGATATGGTTTCTACAAACATTTTACCATTCTTGGTTAAAATCTGGAAACATTTAAAAAATAAAATATCTTCAGAACATTAGATGCGTGCATTACTGTTTGGAACATACCCATTCAGATTAGTGTGATGTGATTTGTCCTGCAGCTGCTTCAAATTAAGAACAGGTGTAGAAGACAGATTATGCAAATACTCATATTAATGTAATTGTCAAATTGGTGTGTTTACCATTGTGCTTTTAAAGAGTAGACTGTATTCCTATTTTAAATGTAAATTAGCTTCATTCTTGAGAGCAGCTATTGGGTAATATAACTTGGTCCTGGCTTAGAAATGAATAATTTCTAATAGAGTGTAACACAGTTCTAAAATTCAACAATTTCTTTCTCAGTAAACTGTTTCACATATAAAAAGTGGCAATACTGTTTTATTTTTAGCACCTATGTAGCCATTGTGGCATTGTGGATTTGTATATATTTTAGTTGATTCTGACATACTTTTTGTTTCATTTTTTGTGGTATCTAATGATGATAACTATGATAGCTCTTGATCTCCTTCCTTCTTTTCTAATTCTGAATTCTTAGTTTCCCATCTTTGTTGATGTAATCTTTTAATAAATAAATTATTGGAGAAATTAAATTATACTTATTTTAATAATTTTGTCTCATAAAATCTAGTTGTTTAATATTTAAAATGCTTGCTTGCTGATTTTTATATTTTAAGCTGTGATTCATTACTGTTAGTTCATCCATATATTCTGAAGCATTTATGATTTTGTTCTTCTTTGCTAGCATATATTCAGCTTTCTCATTTCACAGAATAAGAAACTGAGGCTTACAGAGGTTAAATTGTATAATCTCAGTTCATGTAGCTGGCAGTTGGAGCTCAGCTGGGAATTCAAATCATTCTAATTCCAAATCCTAGACCTTTTATCCATTTATCATTGATAGTATACAATCTCCTAACTGCTAGTCAAAAAATATCTCAAAATTTTCATTTTTAGATTATGAGATCTAAGTTAGGAGGATGACAAGGTAATAAAGGTCAATACTACCTTTCCTTAGTATCTTCACTGTATGGAATCCAGGTGTAATGCTCTATGGTTAAGATAGAGCCATGATTCTTGAGGGAATGGATAGGAGACATATAGACACCCCCATTAGGTGGTTTGGGGTGATCTCCATCATCAATACCATTACAAGATTCCAATGTAATGACACTAACTCCCTTTATTCCCTTGTTTTTTTATACTCTACTATCCCCACCTGTTGGGCAACAACGATGAGAAGCAATGGAACTTAGTAATGAAGTTAGATGTTTACCTTGCAATGTGTTCAATAATCATTTGATGCGAAAGATAAAGCAAGGGGCTGTGATGAACCTGCCCTGGAGTTTTCTTGGCATCATGAGAGCTTTCATGTCACAGGCTAAGATTTTTTTCTTTTGGAAAGAGCTATTTTTTAAATCATTGGTTCTCTACTGCCATAATTTCTCTCTGCCTCTCAAAAAAAGTGAAGAGGTTGACATAGACCAAATCATAATTAGAGATGCCAACAACAAGTTAAGCTTCTGTATGTACAACTTTCAGTCTCTATTTCTCATTAAAGAGTCTGTCATTTACCATTATTGGCAAGAAAAGGAGCTGCCACTGAGACCAACAGCAGATGAAAAGTAGCTGATCCAAAGGCTGCCGCTGCTTCCCCTGCAGGGATCAGAAGAGGGACTGCCACATCTCCAGTCCCCCTCCTGCATTCCTAGGGGTGACCGTGATCTGAATTGCTCCCCACTAGGGAGTAAAGTATACAGTATAAGAGATGCTGGTACTTTGTGAATTCAAAAAAATTAATAGCATGATACCTTTTTTGTCTTGATATATAATAGATATAGCAGTAGATCTTCAAGTTTCATTCATTGAATCAAGTCCTTATCTGATAATACATTCCCATAGAAAAGATCACCAAAAGGCAATGATTGTAAAGGCCTGCCCCAGTCCTCAGTCTCCAAGAACAGCCAGAGTGAGTGCCTCTGTGAAATCTCCATGCCTGTGTAAGCAAAGCAAGGAGTGCTTCATTCTCTTCCTTCCACTCACTGGTATTTCTGATTTGGTTGGCAACAAATGCACTTCAGAAATACTTTGGATTTTGTTCTAGTTTGGTGCCTAATATATCTCTATGAGATTACCAGCTTGGCTTAGAATTCCACTAAGAAGTATCTTCATATGTTCTTTTTTTGATTTTTAAAGGAAAAACCTCCAGAATAAGTTGAATTATACACAAAACATCCAATATATTACTATGCTGTTTTATTCTGCGCATTAAAGTATTTTCACTTGTATTTTTTGTGGTGATTTTATTTTTTCAACTCCTCATTTTAATAGATAAACAAAGTTTTGCATTTAAGTTAAAAGTAGTTTTTGCTTTAAAAAATACGCAATGCCTACCTTAAATCTTTGGACTCACACACTGTATTCATAAATTCTCAAGCAAAGAGTCAAGGTGAAAAATCCCAGGTTGATGTGGCTCACAGTATCTTGATTTAAAATATACAGAATATATACTTACTCAAAGATTGGAAGAACTTATAATATGTTATGCCAGCCATCCTGAAAGCCATTTCAATAGATTCTGTACCCTGGTATTTGTTTTAGAAATAATTGCATGCAAATGTGATTTAACATCTGTACTATGTCTCTTAATCCTAACCAGGCATTTTCCATTAGATGCAGTCTGAAAATCACATTAAGAAAAATATATCAGCTGTGAAATTATATTCTGAATGCCCCAAATTGCAAAGGAAGGGACAATATCCAGTTAAATTTACTTCAGTGTCCTCTTTTCTGAACCCCAAATTTTAAATATTTGTTTTACTTCCCTTTCTTGGTAACTTATAAACTGAGCTGAGGTAATCTGTTTTCCAAATGTTCTTATTTAGTTCACAAAACTTTCTTGAAAATTAGTATATATTCTTATGTTATTACCTTACCATGTGCTTGGTAGTAGAAAATTTAAAATTTTATTTTTGTCCCTCTAATAGACAAACAATTCAAATTAAATTTTAGTACTCTCTGTTCTCAAAAGCAGAATTCTCCAAGAATTTTGATACTGAACTGACCTCATACCTTAATATATTTAATAATTTAAATTATTCCTTGGAATACTTAGGAGATTTGGGGAAGAATATTAAGGAATAAAACTTACGTAAGTCCATGGTAAAGCGACTGAACAGAAGAAAGGGGGAAGTGTGAAGGGAAACAGTTGTTTCTTGCCTCCTTGAAGATTTCTATGGATATCCGTGTCACTCTGCCCTGGGCACAGCTGCTTCTTCAGGATGACACTAACAGGACTTAAAATACATCAGAAATGTTTTTATGTATTCAGCCGTTCAGTTATCCCTAAAGAGAAAAGGCAGGTGGTGCACGTATTTAATAATGAGAAAGTAGAAGCACAGAAAGGCCACTTGGCTATACATGGAGTTCTTGAAGGCCTGACTTCTCTCTTCCTGACTCCATCCCTGCCACTCTCCACTGGAACTCTTTCTCTGACCCTGCAGGACTGAGTAAGGGTCTCTGACTGCTTCAAGGAAACATACCTCCAAGCTTTCACATAGACCTCTAATTCTGTCCTGACATTCTCCACTCTACCCACCCCACCCCCATTTGTGTACTGCTTTTTTGTCCACTTCTTCTCACATGGCGTCAGAACAGCCTTTTTTTGTTTCTCATCTGCTACACAAGTACTCCATCTCTATTCTAATACCTGAACATACATCTGTAAATTGTATTATACCCATCACTAGCAGTTTGTCCTCCCAATTTATCCATACATTCTTAGGGTTAGTGACTCCTCCTTGACTTTGAATCTCAGTTCTTCATCAAATGAAAGGTGATGTGTAGTACCCACAGAAACAAGATGGCAATAGATACACCTGTCTATTTTATCTATTCAATAATTATTGTATATTTAAACTTTTTGTCTCCTACTCTCCAGATGTTTATAACAAGAATTTCAGCTTCCTATTTTTTAATTTGTTTTAATTAGTTCCACATGACAGTACAATGATCTTGACATATCATACATTTGAATCAAATAGGGTATAATTTCTCTTTTTTCTGAGTGTACAGGTTGCAGGATCACGTTGGTCATACAGTCACGTATATACATACAGCAATACTAGTGTCTATTTTATTTATTATATTTTTATATCTTATGTTTATTTATTTATTTATTTGGAAGAGCTGAAAAATATTCTCTTAAACAAAGCAAACACACATACAACAAATAAGCAAAAACACAATAGTACACCAGGGCTGTGCAAGAATATCTCATGCCAGAATTGTCTGTGGACGGCTCCCTTCACTCCCCTCCAGAATATAATCACTGCATCACTTGTGGCAGCACTAAGCGCATCCTTTGTTTTCGCTGACTTTAGAAACAAGAAAGATACTTGATTACCATCCCTGGAGATTCCTGTTGTCTCTGTAGTTGGTGAACAGGTGTAGGTCTTTCCTCCCCCCAGATAAGCAGCCAGGTCAGCTGCCCCCTCCTTGAGTTCAGCCTTACCTGTGGAGACAGCCTGGCTCTCTGGGTGAGAGGTGTCCATGTCCTTTCTATTCTTGGCTCCTCTGCTGAGATTTCTAACAAGGGTGCCAATTAGTGCCAGTTATGATGGCAGCTTTCTGAAGTGAATAAGAAGGGATTGACTAAAAACAGGGTGAAAGATCTGACTCTGACACTGTTACATTCTGTAATCTTTGTTAATTCCTCAACAATTTTAAGATCCTTTTTAAAAATCTCATTTTAAAAATATTTTAAGTATGTCAATTTGTTTGATTAATATGCAAATACTTTAAAATCTGAAGTCCTCAAGATACCTCTGATGTCTGCATTGGGATCAAAGCTATCCCTATACTTTTTATTGTTGTTGTTTATGTAGCCTTTTTTTTTTCTTAAAAAAGAAAACTATCTCTGTGTTTGTATATGATTGTGTATTTGTGTGTGCACATGTCTTTATATGGTACGTGGGATTGAACCCAAAGCTCTCTACCATGCATATATATCCACTGAACTCTTTACTTTTTAAATTTGAGACACAATCTTGCTGAGTTGCCTCAAACTTACAATCCTCCTGCTTCAGTCTTGGTAGTAGTTTAGATTACAGGTGTGTGCCATAGTGCTAACAAAGTGATTTTCTTCTAAAAGAAATTTACAATCTATTGAATAAGCAAAAGTGATTGAGTAAATAATCTTAAATTATAACACAATTTAAAAATGTTAATGTCCATCAATAAAAATGTTAATTGTGCCAGTGTTGATAATTTGTATTTAAACTGTTTTGTTTTTGTCATTACATCCATACCAAGTTGTGTTTTTAGAGTCTGACTATTCAAGCTGACATTTTAAGTATTCATAAAACTGAGATTATATCATTCTGTGACTATATCACTTAAATTTGCAAGCAGTGGCAGATTCTAACTTTCATGCTTATCTTCAGTGTATTCCATAAAAATGGATTGTAATAAAATATTTGCTCCAAAACTCATTTTAAAAGATGTTGCTTTATTCTAATTTGATTGAACTATATTAACAAATTGATTGAACTATATTAACATCACCTAGTTAGTGTATTTGGGTTTCAAATCACAGAAGTGGGCATATGACTTAAAAAAGTGGATACTATTCAAATCACAGAAATGGGCATATGACTTTTAAAAAGTGGATATTATTCAGTGGATACAGGGTTGTTTACAAAATACAAGGGAAAATTAAACAAAAGCCGAGTCTCAGAAAGGACAGCAAGCAGAGCAGGAGTCTTGGAATCACAGACACTGGACTGGATGAGGAAATCTAGTTCCTGCAAGAGGGAGTCTGATTATTTTGCCTTGTGTCACCCACTCACCCTCTAGAGAGTCCAGCAGTGTATATGTGATGAGGTGCAGGATGAGGATAGTCTCCAAAGGAAAGCATTGGTATCAAAGAGAGGAATAGAAAGTGAGTAGGTAAAATCCTCTGTTGTAACATTGAGCTGGTTTGCAGCAAATGTGTAGTCTGATTTTGACATTTTTCCTCTTAAAAATTTTAATTTTTTTTTAACACCAAGGAAACTAGAAACAACGGAGAACTATAAGGAAATAGCTTAACATAACAAATGGGTTCGTGAAGATTCATGGCTTTATGAAATTCTACCTCCATCTATGAAATGTATCAATATAATTAAAATTTCAATTTAAATAAATACAGTATTAACTTTATTTTTATTTGCATAATTACTTTCTTAAGTAAATAGTAATCAGTTTTGGAAATTTGGATTTTCATGTTAGCTTTTTTTTCTTTTTTTTAACCATTGAATGGTACCAGTTTGGTTTGTGATTTACAAAGCAAAAGAAAATATGCTGTTTTTAAAAGTATGCACTGATCTGTGTAGAAAGTGAACATAAAATCACAAACTTTCATAGAACCAGTTGGCCACAATATTAGCTTGGACCTGTTCTTTAAAGTCATTTTGAGTTGGTGAACCTAAGGAATCCCCATTCTGATAATAACTAGTCTTCTGTCTGGATTCCCACCCACTCTTTACTACCACTTCTACCACTTGGACATCTTACTGATCCAGTTGCATTCTCTGGTTGATGATGATATCAGACACACACACACTATTCTGTATCTCCCTCTCTGACCCTGCTACAGTACTTGCTCTTATGTTTTCCAAATTGTTGCTTTTCTTACTCCTGCTTCCAAGGAAGCTACTGAATTTTCCAGTGAAACTATTATGGCATTATGTAAAAATGTGGATGTGTAACCGACGTGATTCTACAATCTTTGTAATGTTTTGAATAACCAATAAAAAAAAAAAAAGAAAAATGGAAAACCACACTATCAGACCATGTTGACTGTGATTTGGGCTTAGCCTCCTTCACTATTTAGCAGTTTGTTTTGCTGGTCCCAAAACACCTTCCTCTACCTCTCCAGCTTTCACTGTGTCCTTGTAGCTTCTACCTCACAGTTCTCAGTTAGTTGCCTCCTACTTGAAAATATAGAGACCACCAGACAGGAACTCCCTCTGTCTTTCTTGTGTTTTCTCCTAAAACTGAGAAGAGAAGCATTACTTTTCTTTTTTTTTTTTTTTAAGAGAAAGAGAATTTTTAAACATTTATTTTTCAGTTTTCAGTGGACACAACATCTTTATTTTATTTTTATGTGGTGCTGAGGATCAAACCCAGCACCCTGTGCATGCCAGGCGAGCGTGTTACCACCTGAGCCACATCCCCAGCCCCAGAGAGGCATTTCTAATCATGCCCTTTTGCCTATCGATAGCATCTTCTCTACCTACCCCTGCTCACCTCTCTCAGTTTGTTGTCCTGTCAGCTGCACATTTGCATTTCTGTACCTTCAAAGAGTCCAATCTTTAAAAACAAAAACACTCATGAAAGAAGATCACAAGTCCTTTTCCTTTGCTTCCTTACTAAACTTTGGACACCTTGTTTATACTTGAACTTCCATACTTCTTAAGTATATAGCTATGGTTTTGATGTGAGGTGTTCTCCAAAAACTCACATGTGAGACAATTTCCTTTCAGTCACAGCAGTGAAAAAGCTGACTAAAACATATATTGGGGTTCCGTTTCTGGCCTTCCTAACCTTCTGGAATAGTTCTGTTGACTATCACTGACAAACTCAGAGAGTTGCATTCAATTCTTATCCTTCTGGGCCCTTTCAAAATATTTGGGCTTTTTGGTGATATTCCTCTGGCCATTCCTTTCTCTGTCCTTTGTTGGCTTTTCTCATCTCTGCCCATAATGTTTTCTGTCTAACCTATTTAGTGGTGCTAAACTCTGGCTGCACATTATCATTACTTGGGGTGCTTATTTAAAAAAAAAAATGCTCATCTCTCTGCAGATCCGGGGAGGCGGAGCCAACCTCAGCACAAATAGAGCTCCCTGGGAATGCGGAGCCCCACTGCAAGCCTAGAACTATTACTTCAGATGATCTTGCCCTCTGAAATTTTCTACTCACTGTAGCATCATCACCTTATAAGTGGAGATTCGCAAGTCACCATGTTGCCTCAGCTCCTGAACTTTAGGCCTGAGTACTCAATGGTCAGCTAGAAACAGCTACCTGGATGTCCCGCCCTCAGCACTAATTTGGTATTTTCTAATGAAGTGCATTCTCTCCCATTCCTTCCACATTTTCCCTACATCCTTTAACCTAATAGGGTTATCAGTCCACTCTTACTGTCCCTTATTCTTCATGCCTCACTCAGTCACTCAGGTAGTTCTCAAATCCTCTAAAATTAGCCTTTTCTCATATTGAGGGTCCTCTCATTCCACCAATACTGCTTTGACTCATGCCATAAGCAACTGTCTGGGGAATCTGTAGGCTGACAGCCAGTAGCAGTCAGAACTCACATCTTCATGCTTTCCACTTAAGTCCAGCAAATCCCTTTCAATCATGACATATCAGAAATCCACTGACTGATGAGCAGAACTCTTTGTGGTCCTGCTCCTTCCAGCTTTATCCCATGTCAGCCCTCCCTATCTCTTCCCTCTCCTACCATACCAGAGCCATCACATTTCTTGGGTGTTATCGTAAACCCCTTGGATTCTCCCTGTCTTCCTTATCACTTTGAAAACCAAACCTCAATATAATTGATTTCTTTTCTAATCCCTTTTATATATTTGTGCAAGTACATCTTATTCTGAGAAGGCTATTTTAGATTTTTCTGAATTGCCAAAGGTTTTGAGGATGCAAAACCAAAAAACAAAACAAAACAAAAAAACCAACCAAACAAAAAAAAAAGCAGTCCCTGAAAATGGCACTTATTTTCTTGTATCCCAATTTACAAGTCATTTTTCCCCATTCTCTGGAGGCAGAGACAATCTTTATTCCCTTTTATATCCACATGGCTAATATAGGTTATAGCACATAGTAGCTCTGGAAAATGTTGACTGACTGAAAAATAGACTAAAAGAATAAAAATTCCCCTGTCAAGCAAATATCCTGAATAAAGTACAAAATAAGAACAGAGATGCTATAAGATACAGTTGCCAAGATGCTTGTTAACTGCATATCCCTGGACCCTATCCCAGATATTCTGAATCTGAATTTCTAGGAATGTAACTCTGTATCTTTAGTCATAGAAGTTACTTATGGCATGAGTCAAAGCAGTAGTGGTGGAATGAGAGGACATTCAATATGAGAAAAGGCTAACTTTAGAGGATTTGAGAACTACCTGAGTGACTGAGTGAGGCATGAAGAATAAAGGAAAGTAAGAGTGGACTGATATCCCTAGTAGGTTAAAGGATGCAGGGAATGTAACTAGGAATGTAACTCTGTATCTTCAGTCATAGAAGTTTTGCCAGGTGCGGTGCATGCCTGTAATCCTAACAACTCTAGAAGCTGAGGAAGAAGGATGGCAAGTTCAAAGCCAGCCTCAGCAGTTTACCAAGGCCTTAAGCATCTCAGTGAGACTCTGTCTCTAAATAAATTACATAGAATGGCTGCGGATGTAGCTTAGTGGTGAAGTGCTCCTGTGTTCAATCTCTTGTACCAAAAAAAAAAAAAAAAAGTTTGCTTAAGTTTGAGAACCTGTACAATAGAATATATGCTACACATTGGCCTTTACATAAAAACATACATACATATATAAATAAGTAAAAGCATGCCTTGTAACAAATAATTTCTACTGCCTGGACCTTATTTTCCTCCTCTGAAAATGATTCTTTAATAGCTGCATCATATTCTTCTCTGTCTTATAAAGGTTTTGGAGTCTGTCTGTGCCTCAGAACAAAGTAAGACAAGACTAACTCCTTCAAAATGAAGAGTGACAATGCTTTGGATATGTGCCCATATTGATTTGGTTCTCTGGGGTACAGGGTCCCTGCTTCTTGTTGACTGACTCCAAACAATATACCAAACCATTCTGATCCACTTGGCTTATGAAATACTCACTGATGTTTTCCAGACATCAGTCTCTTTTGTTCACCTCCTCTGTCAGACCTAGGCAGTTTTAATGTTTTTCAGAGATGGGCTGGGGAAGGATGAAGTAGTGTGGTTTTGCAAAGCCAACATGTGTCATCCTGTTATGACCCCAGGGCCATAATGTCTCTGGGGATGATATCCATCAGATATGATGAATAGTCTAAAACAGACAACCAAATCAACAAACAAAGCAGTTGGAGTGAAGAAAGGCCAATCAGCCATTTATTTTGCTGCAGTTTAAAGTTTCATTTGTTTCATATCAATTTTTTCTTATTTTTTGTACCTTCAGAATGGAAGGTAATCTGCCATTCAGATAAAATTTTAAGACAAATATTTTACTCATTTGTGAAAGAAAAAATTGAGTACTCAGCCAACCAAAAAAGTGAATTATAACTTAAAACATTTTCATTGGCAAGGAAAGGTCAATATATAAAATTCCCATTGTTCAATAAAAATATACCTTTTTCAACTTTGCAAAATATATTCTTTTTTTTCTTACAATTCATTATGCTTTGCAACTGGAAGCAAACATACCCACCCTTGTGAGCTTCTTGATTTATTCATTACTGTAGAAATGGCTCTGATTTGGATTATGAAGTCTACTGTAGACTGAAAATTATTTAAGTACAGATACAATGTCTTGGGCATTTTTTACAGCCTGTACAGTATGTTGTAATTTTTTTATAGAGTAGGAATTCATTAATCTTTATTTGAAAAAAAATAAATGCTTCCCTAAAGAAGCAATGATAGATTATAAATATTAAGTAGATAACTAATAAATATTAAGCTAAGGGGTGACTGCACTATTCCAAGTACTTTACAATTCTGTGTATTTAATACTGTGATGGTGTTGTTTGTCATTCCCCTTGTAAAGAGATTGGCCAAGAGAAGCTAAGTATCTTGGTCAAGGTCATACCACTAGTAAGCATTGAGTCAAGAACTGAACCCCGACAGACTGTCTCCAGAGCCAATATTCTTATTTTCAACACTGCATGGCTTACTCTTTATTGTTTTAACAGAAAATCAAAATGATCCATCTTTAACTGAAAAATAGATTCCTTCTGAAGTTGATGTTGAAAGCCTATTTCAGTACATTGCCCTGGCCTTCTCACTATTAAAAGGTTCTTTGGTGCTTATTTGAAACAGATGCAAACACTTAAAACATCCATTTGCATTGTGTTTCCCTGTGATTTGCTGGACCATGTCAGGTTGCCTTCAGGAGACTCATTTCTAAGTGACTGACTTCATTAGTCTTGCTGCTCCTTTACAAACCTGCAGCTTCTTGGGTCTGTTAAAGCTGGTTGGTCAGAGGTTTATTAGCATCTTGTGCCAACATTCTGTCTCTGTCTGTTTTAGAAAGATTTAGGCAGTTATGAGAAGAAACTGGGTGGGTTTTTCAAAGCACAATTTTTTTTTTAACCAAACCTGTTGGCAAGACACAATGACGGGCTAATGGTTGTGCAAAGTTTATTTTCACGTACTTCTAACTCCAGGAATTATTCATTGGGAATTACTTAAAAGCCTTTGCCTTCCAAATGTGCTGCTTTTCTTCTAAGTTATTGTTCTTCAGGAAACTTAAGATTCAGTTGAACTTCCTTTTTCACTATTTTGGTTTTTTACTCTTTGTTTTTATTGCTTGCTCAACTCTTGTGATTGTTTAACTGTTGTATCTATAATTTTTCATGCAAAATGATAAGGACAGGAAAATGTCACCATGAGCCCACAGTATGGGCAGGTCTATGTCTCTCGTCCCTAAGGATAGATTAATGACAATATCATTTTAATGTGCTTTATTTCTCTTTCTAGTAATAAGAATGATTTGGCATGAGTGTTTTGGTTAATCACAGTTTCTGATTAATAAAAATAAGACTTGTCACGGGGTTTTGGAGAATCAAAAAATAATGAAAATATACTTTGCACCAATCAAAACATAATATAATCTCTTTTTTCATGATTCAGAATGTCCTTCAGAATCTTGCTTCTTGTGATGGTTATCACCATGTTCATCGGTTAAAATTATATTTGGGAAATGTTTGAGGAAACAATTAAAGAAGATATGTTTGGATTATACTTAGATTTACTGAAATTATGTTTCTGAGTCATTTGAGCTAAGAATAGGGAGTGTTCTCTTTCACAGTGAAGCCTTAGGCTATTCTATTCCAGAGCTCCAAAACTGTAGAAGAAAGCTAGAGAAAAACCTCCTGACTATAATGAAATCCTTCTGGTACTTTGGCACCTATATCCTTTAAATGGTAATTATACCCTCTAATTTTATCATATGTTTTGTGTATCTTTATCATTGTACGTTATCTTGAAATCTGGTCATGTAGTACTCAAGGGGTGAGACTGACTCTCCCTGTATCTTCCCTTCTCACCTATTACAAAGGCAAATATCAGTATCTCAATATGTTTTCATTTCT
Organism: Ictidomys tridecemlineatus; assembly: GCF_052094955.1. Lineage (NCBI taxonomy): Eukaryota > Metazoa > Chordata > Mammalia > Rodentia > Sciuridae > Ictidomys > Ictidomys tridecemlineatus. Next base: position 190,733,652 of record NC_135478.1, on the reverse strand, counting down.
GAGACACAGATTATAATATTGTTTTTAATTTGGATGCTCTTAAAAGAGTTTAGAGTCATGTGGCTTATTTTATAGAACTTAATTTTCAACATCCAGTATAAATAGTGTGAGTGGCTTTTTTTCCTGTGACAGTCACCTATTTTGGGGTTTTATGTTGATGAGTGTCAATCCGAGGCATGTTGTTGTTGTTGTTTCTGTTTATTGTGTGGCATGGAGTAACATTTCATTTCTGAGGATGCTTATGACCTTGTTAAATAGCAGTCCAAAATTTGTGTAGCTTGTTTTGATTTTAACCAAAGTTACAGCTGCCTAGCTGTAAAGCAGTCAGTTTCTCTTATTATGACTAGTTCTTCAACTTGTACTGTTTTAAATTGCCTGCAATTAGCATATTTCAACCTTATTTTTAGGTTTAAATTGCAGTGTGAGAGTGTACTCTCCTCTTAGCTAATTAGTGCTATCAAGGAACAGTAGGTTACCTCATTAGTACCATGTGCATTTAATTAAAGAAGAGAAAATTGGAGTTAACCTCATAGTTAATATTTTCACAGAGTGCTACAATGCCAACACCTTCAATTGGAGTCACACCCCTGTGTATCTAATTATGCACTGGTGCCAAATAAGGTTAGCAAGGGTACTACAAGGCTGTTGACAAAATAATTTAGATGAAAATGTGTTTGTTGGATTCTGACAGTAAAATATAACTTGAACATTTCCCCCCAGTCCCTATCTGCCAGCATCAGGTGACATACTTCTTCACAAGAAAGAGAAGGAAGGGGATATTTTGGAAGCCATTTTTCCTGTCTGAATTAATGTTGCTCTTATCTTGAAGAAAACGGCATATAGTCATGTAAAGCATATACAATCCGTTTCTTAAACAGAGCCCCTGAACTTCAGAGATGTATTTGAAAAGAATTATTTATAAGATGTAATATTTACATGTATCAAACCACTACAAATACTCCCTGACACCCGTACCACGTCCCCCCTTGCTTTTCTTCTTTTCTGGTATAGTTATAATTTCCCTTGTGTATCTTGTGAATGGGGATCATCCTTTCATATCATACATGAAGTCTAAGGATGTGTTGTCACATGATCTATTCAAATGCAGTGTAATCCTTTTGCCCTTCAGACAAAATCTTTGAAATGTCTAATGCTACTTAGGTAAAAAATGACATTCCATGTCATTTATCAATAAATAATCACTTTTCTTTTACAGATAAAAATGCAAACTATACATTTGAGTATATAGAGTAGTTCTCAATGCAAATGGCAAAATTCAACAGGTTTTAACAGATATTATGGAGTAGAGCTCTATAGTCTTAAGTCTATTTAAATGGCAAAAATTGTGATACAATAATGCAAAGCCCAGATAATTTACTGAATGAAATTATTGGGATTATTCTCAAATTTCATGGCAAGGAAGGTTTGCATTCATTGGTATTGGTTATAATTGACTAAAAGTCAGAGGATAGCTTTTTCAAAATTATATGGAGATAATTAAGTTTTAATAACAAATAGCATCCCATACTCTAAAATCACAGTTCCATTTAAATCTATAGGAGTATTTATGAGTATTGGCTATAATTTCAATTTAGAAGTGGGAACTGAGTTTCCTAAAGCAGCATCACAATAGATAATCAGTGAATTTGGGAGTCCTTGGTTAATTCATTATGATTCAACTAGTAAACTTCACATTGTCAAATGATTTCTATTTTTAAAATCTGTGCTAGTATTAACTGTGAGGAAAAGATGGGCTAGTCTTTCTTATGTTGATCTACCATGAGAATAATTCCCAAAAATGATTTTTAAAAATGATAATGTACATTATTAGCATAAGCCTTAAGACTGAAAATTTAAAAAAAATAAATTAAGAAGCCAACTCCTGATTCTCTTTGTTTAATCTAGGAATTGCTTCCAGAAACAAAATTATGTGTCTGTGGCCACTCTTCTGGTGATGGGCATCCTCACAACACATTTGCAGTAAGTTATATTGGGCAACTAGAAATTCAGCTACTAAACACAAGGCCATGGACCCAATCCCATTAAACATAATCTCTGATTTTCTATAGTCAGTCCCTTCTATGGGTGCATATATAATCAAGAGATGGCTAATGTTAAGATACAGATGTAATTAATTGGTTTTCTGTTACTTCTTGTGTTCTCATTTCAATTATGTTTCATCAAATATACACTTCACAGTTTCTGTGAGTTGATGACATTAAAGTTCACCTTAATTATATAAAGTCTGTAGCACTGACACACTTTTCTTGAACTTTTAAGAATAATTTGATGAAAGTACTGAGATGCATAAAATAAATGAGTACAGATTATAATTGATCCAGCAGATATTTTAAGAAAGAGTTGTTGTTTCTTACTCTGCAAGTTGCATATACATATGCCAGAGTGTGTGTGTGTGTGTGTGTGTGTGTGTGTATTCTGCCACTAGAATGAATCTTGTCTCTTTGAACTATAATATTCGATGAAAATTGCTTTTGTGACCCAATTTATATACCTGTTAGCCTTGGAAATGAACAATAATCCTAAAGTGTTCATTCAAGAATTTTTAAATAGAGCAACTTCAGGCTTCTATTTGTCATGAATACTGCCCATATTCACAAGAAATCTCTAAATATATATACTCATATATCTTAACATATAGAATTTTTAATTATTTTCATATGAGTTGATGTACTTATTTTGCTTCAAGAAAATAGAGGACTCCTGAATTTACTCTTTCAAAATTTATATTTTACTACCCTATGCATAATGTTTCTTAATTGTAATTGATAGAATACGAAACAATTGAGTCTTCTAAACAAGTGTTCTTCAGAAATGGTAAAAAAATATCTAACTCCATAGTTTCAAAAAAGATATTTCTTCATTAAAAGTAGTATCAGATTGATGTGGCATGTGGAAAATATGAAACTTTTAAAACAACAGTGAGGGTAGAGAATTGGTAGTAAATTTTGTATATGGCAGTTATGTTATGATCTGAAATCATCTGGTTTGGGGTCTTACTCATTTTAATCCTCAAGTGTTTAGCCCTCCTGAGCTTTCTTTGTGATAATATTTGAAAACAATGGCAAAAATAAAAAATTGTGATGAGTTTTGTTAAATTGATGTATCTAAATTTATGTGAAAAGCTAAAACAATCTAAATTTCTAAGTATTCTTTATTTTAAAGGAAGATAAATTTAAGATACTTCAAACATAATTATATACTTAAACTTAATAAAGAAGATTAATCAAAAATACACTTTAAAAAATAGTACATTAAAAATAGGATAGTACTCCTAATTGGTAACAGTTTTCCTAAAAGAATTCCAATGGAAATTTTGTTTTTATTAAACCAGAGTATGAGCTGGCTTAACTACTAATAGTGTTTGTTCTTTATTTAAAACTATTTCTACCGTTTAAAAAAGTTATGTTGAAAAAAAAGAAATCTATGTCATCAGATCTTTATGTTTTCACTGTCATAGTTTCAGAATAAAAACGTGATATGGAGAAAGGAAGTAGTTCACCAGGGACCATATAAGTAACTCCTCAAGGGAAGGGCTGCATTTGTAGCCCAGTTCGTGATCCCTGGTGTTTTAGTCTACCCAAAGGTATCCACGTCATTCTTGGCTGCCTTGAGTGCTGTGTTGAATGGAGTGTGAGGTGTTCCATGTGTCTGTGACCACATTTAGTCTCTCAGATAGAAAAAGTTCTAGATGGGCTAATGATGGTTCCTGTGGCCAATGAGGGAGGAAGAACATGTTAGAGCAGCGCGCTAGGTGCTCACTGTCTTTGCAGGGTGCTGAACTCAGTGCTTCACATTTGTCACCAAGCGACTTCTCAGCTTTACAACTCAAGGAAAACATTACTTGAATATTATTAAGTAGATGCTTATTTTCCTTTATTGATTGCTTTAGTTATAAACTTCCTGCAAGCTCAAACAGCTATATAATGGGATTTAAAATCAAGAAGCAAACTAAAACAAACACTATCTATTATTCATAGTTGACAATTCCTATGTGATGGGCATGGCTCTCTTTTAATATTCATTAAATTTTAAAAGTATCAATATCCTGGAGTGGTACTCTACTAAATCTAGAGCACCATAGGGTTTCTGTTGGAGTAAGAGGGGAAAAAGTGTGGAAGGATAGGAGAGGAGAACCTGAAGCCAGCTACTGTCCTTTATCATCTATGTGACTAACATTTTTTATTAAATTTTGAATTGCAATTCTCCAATTTTTATTGGGCCTTATCAATTTAACATCACATATATCATTTCTGTGGTTCTTCAACTTTCACAAATAAAATGCTGACATTTTCAGGCATGTGTTTCAATAGGCAGATTAAATTATTTTTTGCTCTCCCCTGCCCCTACTTCACATAAAAAAAAATAACAATCCATTTAGTTTATTATGAAGCCTGAAATAAAGTGCCATAAATTGCAAGGGAGGGGAAGCCACAATACCAAATTACCTTAAATAAGTAAACAGTACATATTTGAAATTAAATGGATGTCCACAGATTTCCATCGCATCATCCTCTTGCATGCATTAACTATATCACATGACTAACCAAATATACAATACAAATATATTTTATAGGGACATTTTTTTCTGGCTGCTTGTTTTATTAATAACCATCAGATATTAGCCTTCCTTTGAATACTGTACCTTTCTAGCATTATAGTGCTGAACAATAGTGGTATTTTCTGTACCCACTAATGCGTTCTATTTTCTGTGTCTGTACCAATTCATTGCAGTAGTAGGCAGTGGCTGAGCACACTTATATCACCTCTACCAGAAAATTGTAATCATAAGTTTTGTCTACCTGTTGTATTTAAATATTTGGGATCCATGGGTTGTATTTTAATATTATAAGACAAAAATATTATATCCTTCTGACAATTTGGGTTTCTTCAGAAAGATCATCACTTTCTAGCTTTAAGTGACAAGAAATTGAGAGTAAGAGAATTTCTTTGTGGGTGATTACTTTCCAATGCTTGTTTTTCACATTCTGTCTTTTCAAATGGTGTTTATTGTAAAACTAATCTGAAAAATATCTTCACTTACTTGACTTTTTGTTTTCATTTATTTATTTATTCATTTATTTTTGGTGCCAGGGATTAAACCCAGGAGCACTCAGTCACTGAACCACACACATCCTTATCCCCATTTATTTTGAGACAGAGTCTCGATAAGTTACTTAGGGCCTCCCTAAGTTGCTGAGGCTAACTTTGAACTCAAAATACTTTTTCCTCAGCCTCTTGAGTAGCTGGGATAATAGGCATATCCTGCTGTGCCAGGCTTGTTTTTCTTTTCTTTCTAACTTTCATGTTAGGACATAGACAATCCTTTTTGATGGATATTTGGTGTATCTAATATCTTTATGAATGGCTTTTGGTCAATATCCTGAATTTCATGGTCTTTGGCTTCCATACTACACTAGTAATCCAAGTAAACTCACCACTGTATAACTAGACCCTGTTGACACCTCATCTGCCCAAGCATTTTATTAACACCTACCTGCAGATAATCTTATTGTTAGTCTTGCCTACAGTTTCTTACACCTAAATGAATACTGTTTTACTTAGCAGTCTTCCTGTTAGCGCTAAGTGCTAAGGCAATTATGTTGACTGCTTAGGTTTTTTTTTTTTTCCTTAGAGTCTTATTTTTAAATCCTTTAGCATTGGACCAGATGAATCTTCTGATGAACAAAATATGTTACACCTTTAAACTTGATTGGCTTTGGTTCAGTGAGTGGGTGTATGTCCTATTCAAATTAAGTTTCAGTGTTCATATTTGATCTTTCCCTACCAGTCTTGACTCTGTTGTGATTGCCTCCTGGATGTTTCTTCTGATTGGGGATTGTGATGATTTAAGAAGCTATTTTTTTGTGTTTCAAATACATTGTTCTCTATGGGCTTTACTTAAATTCTGTTCTGCACCCAATAATCTATCCTATGAGTTCTAGAGTTACTGGATTGAATATTGTGCAAATTACTTGTTGTCATACCCTCATCAGTAAGATTAGAACAATAATAGTATTTACCTATAGGGTGGCAATGGGGATTAAATTTAATAACCCTGAAAAATTCTTAGCCTGATGACTAACATGTCATTAAGTATGCAATAGATGTTAAGTCTATGGTAGCACCAATATACTCTGGCTTGGCAATTCTATTTGAAATAAGATATGTATTTATTGTTAACACTAAAGGAGGCAGTGGGTACTGTACTGTAGGTCATGGCTAAGACAGATGGCAGTGTTTCCCACTGGGAGAAAATACTTTATATTCATTAATTTGAGTTGAACTGTGACTTACTCACAAAAATCATTGTTGTTCAAATGTTGTGACTTTTCAGATGAAAGATGGCTAAGTGGAAAAATCAGAAACCTGCCTAACCATACTTAAATGATAGCCAGAGGAACTGTGGCTAAGACATGATAGGAAAAAAGACTATACTCTCGGTTTTTGGTATCAGCTAAGGTACAGGAAGATACTATAGCTCCATTGGAACTTTGGGTGGTAATGCCAAATACAACTGTTTTTTTTTTCCTTCCTCTATTACAAATGCATTGGCAGGGGATAATGAGAAGTTGACATAGATTATTACTTACTAGCAATAAATAGATAGAAGTTGGAACAGATTATTACTTACTAGTATTAATAGTCTCATCTAACTTGATGGACACAATTTCATTATTATTAAGGTATGTAGTATAAACTAGATTTTATTAGGAAGCAGTATAAATTAGATTTGTTATTACATCATGTTTCTTTTTGAGTGATGTTTATTGACTTTTATGATGGCATTGATACTATGGTTCTTCAGTAAGAAATAAATTTTAAGATTATAAAATATTTCAAACACATTTTTGTTGATTTTATTAATATTCTAAACATATAGTATAGTGACCATGTTTAGGGCTACTATGAAAACCTTCCAGATGCTTCATCTGAAACAGAATAAATGTTTCTGTTTTTAAAAGCTTGTCTGCAACTTCCTGATGAATCTTTCTCTTTCTTGGTGTAATTCAAGATATTAGTAATTATCCTTACATACCTCAGTCATCTGGGATGCAACTCCCTGAGCTCAGTTCATTCTAGAGACCTCTCCTGAGTGATTGCCTCTCACCTTCTATTTTATTGCAATATTTGAGATTGCCATGAATTCTCTTGATGTTGACTCCAAGAAGGACTGATAGCAGAGCTTTTTCAATGGAAACTGCTCTTTGAAATTTATAATGAATAATTTACTCCCCTTGATGATTCACCAAAGCATTAGTATGGCAGAAATCAGGGACTGATGAAAGGATTATTTATTTAGTTATCTGGTTTTGTTGTTGTTAATATATTTTTCATCAAATAAATTGATACACACACTTGAATATGTCTGTGGCAATAATGTGAATTTATGGTGCCTATTAGGACAGACTGTATTTTTCCTTTCACATTTTAAAGCTATTTGTAATGAGATATTATTATTGGTAGTCTCTACACATATGATATATAATTTGCATTAACTTCTAATAGTTCACTCTATAATTCTTACATTTTTCTAAACATCATTTAAGAAAATGTATATTCTGTATTTATTATTTATATTTTTGTCACTTGTATATTTCTATATTGTCTTATTTTAGTATACTAATAACCCAAAGGAGCAGAAAACAAGTCATCTTAGTTTATAATGACTTTGGCATGCACACATGCAAGTATACATACATACACTTGTCTAAATAATCACTTGTATAAAACAATGTGCATGCATTGTTATTAAGCCCATTTGCAATTCATTTCTGCTTATTTTATTAAAGTTAAATTTTTGCATTCATAATTTTCATTAAGCAAATGAATTGCTTATAATGCACAGGATTAACAAATTATGAAATCATATTTTTATTACTGGCACAGTTAATGTAACCAGTAAATATTTCTCAACAACTGGATGTTTCATATAATTTCAGTATATAGAATGTTAGTTTAAGCAGCACATGATTTCATTGACATAAAAACTTAAACCTGGAACTTCGTGTTGTATTTAAAATCATTAGTTGATGGAGTTTGCAAAGCTTACTAATACCAAAATTCTGTTACACGATAATCATCATAGAACTTAAAAGAAGTTACAGTGGTTTACTTTAAATTACTCACATTCCTCATCATAGCAATAATGAACTATGCAAAGAGATTCACACTATTGATTAGATAATGAATAAAATATTGTGCCAAGTTAAGGATTTCAAGTTAGAACTTTTTTTCATATTTAGCATCAAAGAACAGTTTTAAAATGCCCAGGCTCTCACAAACATGTTGCTAGCTTCTTTGTGTGAAGTCCTGGTTTCCATTCCATAGACACCTCCTGTTCTCTCTTGAGAAAGATTCCAGGAGATATTTTACCACATTGGCAGAAGTAATCTACCCTTCAAATCCAGAGTACTGGTTATAACATCACACTCCAGAACATAGAACTTATATATTTAACATTTTAAGAGTAACACTATAATAATCTTAATCTTAGGCTTAATTTTAATTTATAATTTATCTGTAAAATATTTAGTCTGACTTAAAACAGACAATAAAATAATGAGAGAAACAAAACATCAGAAGAGGTTACAGTAAAGGGGAAGCATCAAGTAGACATCTCAGAGATAGATTCTTATTTCATTACCATAATTCATAAATTCACACATGATAGAGGGAGTAAGTGTTGCCAATTTTCTGTTATCGGAATTTGACAAACTTAAAGATTTAGGGATTTAAATTTTCTAGACCACCATATACAAATATTTTCTGTTGCATAGTTAATATAAAATTAAAATAAAGGAAATAAATCTGTATGGTAATTGTACTTTTGTTTTATCCCTATTTCTTCTAAATTTGGGGGGGAGGTGGGTACCAGGGATTGAACTCAGAGGCACTAACCCACTGAGTCACATCTTCAGCCTTATGTTTGTATTTTATTTAGAGACAGGATGTCACTGAGTTGCTTAGCACCTCGCTTTTGCTGAGGCTGGCTCTGAACTGTCGATCCTCCTGCCTCAGCCTCTTGAGCTATTGGGATTACAGGTGTGTGCCACAGCTCTCGGCTCTTCTAAATTCTTTTTTACCTATAGGTAGTACATCTCTTTTACTCTCATATATTGAGGCTAAAATACATATATAGTGTGGTTTTTTGGCAGGTCTACCTTTTTTACTGCATTTGCAAAATAAAGAGGAGAAAATATATAATGAGCATACATTGTCATCTTTTGTGGACTGATGGGATTGTGAAGCTAATGGGTCATATTTTTCATCTAATGCAAGTCCTTTATTTTATGATTGAGAAGGCAATGTTAAGGAATTGAACTGACTTCCTCTACATGTCTCCATTATTTAAGAAGTTCAAGGGCAGTTATTGATGAAATAACAATTCTTTAGTCTTCACACATAGTTCATTTACATTACTTTTTTCAGGTTGTGTCTTTAATTTTAGCTTAATATATGTTTCAAATAAGGAACTTGCTCACTTCTTCCAAACATTGCTAACTACTTTTAGCTAAGAAATGAATTTGAAAACCAGAGAGATTCCATGATGACTTAAGAAACTACCATAGAGACCACTGAACTACATCTGGTTTTGACAAGAATACTTGTCAATCAGATCAATGAAATGGCTTTAGAGAGTGAGGTTAAAAGAAAGCAAATTCAAGGATCTTGCATAATTTCTTCAGAAATGTTTTTGGGTGAAGTGCGAAGTTATAGACTTGATTTACTGCTTAAATTCTTCTATTAGGACTACACATAGGGACAAAAAATCAACTTATTTTTTTAAAGTCATATAACAATTCCATATTTAGCCTTCTGGTTCAAATCTTAATCCTTTAGAATAATCTTCCTTTTATTTAGATCATATAGTCAAAAAAAATTCAGTTGTTTTTTAAAGGGTGGGGAGGAACCTGAGGAATTCTCATTCCCTAGCTTTTCAGGGTGCCTGCTTACTATCCATCACATAAACATTAGGTCTTATAAATTGAGGATAAGTTATTAGTGGGTCTACTGATCATTAAATAGAAATGATCATTAAAAAGAAAATAAAGTAAGGCAATACTTTTAAGTCTGATACTGAAATATGAAACAGTATGTGAAACCCAGGATGGATTTTTGGATTAACCATACAAACACTAAGAAGGGTTAGGGTTAGGGGTTAGTCCATAGCATGCAAATTTGATCCTGTATTGTATGTTATGAATTGACTACTTTAGAAATGAATACAAGGATTAGAAATTCTATTGAGAAATTGTGGTTCTAGATAAATCCTAAAAATATCTGGAATGATTAGTTCTATCATTGTTAATGAGCACCTATAGTTTTGTTATTGATACTATCACAGGATAGATGGCTCATTTTGTTCCTCTTTCTCTTAAAGAGTATAGTCTTTAATGGTTGCTCAATTTCTGCAAGATAAATCTTGAACAGTTTAAGCCTTTCAATCATTGCTGCCTCTTCCAATAAAAAAAAATACTTGGTTTTTGTTATTTTCCCAGCCTTTCTACTATTATTTCAGAAACAAAATTGGACCCTGACTTATCTATTGCTTTGAACCTAGAGTACTGCATCTTTTAAAATCTCTCTGTAGCCACAAGTAATGCAAGGCACAGTTCAACTACTGTCCCACAAGACCAGTTTTCACCAATGCAGTTCATACTGATTAACCCCTTTGGGTTTTGCATGTGTATACTTATTCAATTCACATTTTTAAAATATAGGCCCTGGTACTCAATACCGCTTAACTCATTTTTATTGAACATCTACTATGTTTAACTTGCAAGACTAAGCAAACTTTTTAGTAAAATTATAATTAACATCCTGCATTTGAGAAATTTAGACTGTAACTATGAAAAATACGTAATTTAAGACTAAAAAATCTATGTAAACTATAAATGCAGATTTAATCCTTGTATTAAGGACTGGGAGATAAGTAGATGGGAAGGGATTATTTGAGATGACATTTTACAAAGAAATATTGGTATACATAATATCTTTATATAAAATACCAAAATTTAAACTTTTAAATGCTTTTTTAAGGACCTTAAATATTCTATAAAATTTCAAACCAAGAAGTAGATGTAACATAACCAGACCATACTATTTAAAGATATTTTGGGGAATAGTAAGAAATGCTTATGTGTCCAGATTAGAGAATGTTGTCCAAAAAAAAAAAAGTAATAATGGTTATCTTAACCCTGAGATGAATAGGGTAAGAAGGTAAAAAGACAGAGTTAAGGAAGAAACAAAAGACATTAAAATTTCTGGAATGGTATACCTGGTTGTTTGTACTTGGCTGGTTGGGATCCAGGTGTTATCTTTATAACTTAAGGAAGAATAGGAGGTTTGATTGTAGCAGTAGGAAGCTGAAGGTTTTGTTTGAACAGTGAAATATCTGTTCAGAGTTGAGTTGGAGATTATGCATTTTTGTTAGTCATATCATGCTCAGGAGACTACAGTTACATAATTTTAAAGGAAATCATGAAGAGGAAGATAGCACAAAGAAGTCAAGAGACAAGTCATTGTGTAAGGGAAGAAACAACCAGTAAAGAATATGCACTCTATAGGGACAGTAGAGAAGCAGGAGCCAGCACTCAAAGAACAATAGAACAGGCACACATGTGTGGTTGCAAATATCTTCTATTATTTTAATTAAGCCTTGTTCTTCCCCATCCCCCAAATCACTTTTAGGTTCACAGCCAAATTGAGACAAAGATTCAGGGATTTCCCATGCAGTCCCTTTCCAGTAACCTCTCCCATCATCAACATTCCCACCAGCAGAGTGGTGCATTTATTGCCACTGTTAAACCATGCTAAGCTATCGTCGCAACTCACAGTCCATAGTGTACATTAAGGTTCACTTTGGTGTTGTGTGTTATATGGCTTTGAACAAAAGCCAAATTACATGCATCCACCACTATAGTATCAGAGATTATTTTCACTCCCCAAAGAAACACTTTGTCCCAGGCCTTATTTATCTCTGTCTTCCTTCTATATCTTGACATTCACTCTGGAGGAGATTATTGAAAAGCTAAGAATGGTTGGCATCTTCGCAGACTACAGTGTGTCCTTAAGACTGTAGAAGACAGGTTGGGCAACTTTATTTTCATCAGAATTTACCTTGTGGCATAGGCTTAAATGGTTACTGAGAGGGTTTCTATAGAAATATTGAGTAGTATACACTAGTCTTTTGGGGGGAAATTCTGATAAAGGGGAAGATAATGGGATTGCGGCCAGATAGGGGAACAAAACTAAAGAAAGTGTAGGGAGGGGGCAACAATGAAAATGAAAAGATTAAAATGCAACAGGAAAAAGAAGAAAGAGTTGAAAGAAGATCAGAATGAGGAAAGAATAGAGTGATGGCATCAAGGGCACAGATGGAGCTCTTCCTCTTTATATTATTTACTAATGATTTACATAACTTACATTGCATTATTTACTGATTCTTTGCATACCTGTGACTACTTCTCTTCCCTCTAGTGACATGATATTTAATTTTGAACTTTATATCATATTTTAGGAATTTCAAATTCTATGATAAGCCATTCTATGAAAGGAAAGTGTGCTTATGATTGCTAAGATGTTCCAGATGTGACAGCATTATTCTCTCCATGTTTGTTATACTTGATGATGTTATTAGTTAAAAGAACAACTATACAGAGTTCAAACTTAGCAACTATTTTCTCACAAAAAGAGTCTAATAACACAATCACAAGTCTAATAACACTATTGCATGTTCTTTCCTTTCCCTCACACAGTTAAGAGGTATCAGTGTAAGTCTGAGAACATCAATTATTTTATGAAACGTTCAAATACATTAGGAGTTTAAACTTTTTAAGTAATTGGTTAATTTTTGGTAATTAATAAAAGTTTTCACTTATTATAAAAACCTTTTAGTGAAAGCAGAACATGTAACAGAAGTGAAATGTATGGAGAAATATTATGATACTCTTTCTTTCTTTGTATTGTCAGTTTTAAATTTTAAGAGCAACCCAATAAACCAACCAACGAAACTACCCTCAGACATACTATATTTAGTACTATACAATAGGAATACAAAGATATGACAATCATTCTCTTCTTTCTCCTCATAAAATTGGAAGTAAAGTTTAAAATAATGAACAACAAAAGATATAAAGACAAATGGAAACATTAGTTTTGGAGTCCACAGTGGAAAGGCCTTCCTTTATCACTCTGTGTAAGTCATTTCTGGACCTCACTCCCGACTCCTTTTTTCTTTTTTAATTTTCACATATATTTTGTAATAAACTTGACTATTAACACATAATGCATATACATATAAAACCTATTAGGATTTTAAAAAATCTTTTTATTGGTACATTACAATTATACATAATAGTGGGATTTAATTTGCTCTGTTGGTACATGCATCATATCTATCTTTCTAACCATTCCAGTACAAGTTTTAATTGTATTGTGTCCAGGTTATTGCCAAGAGCCAACTGCTGGGCTTTATTCTAAACTTTCTGACCTGTAAATCTGCACTAGTCAACCTTTCCCAGGGAATGGCCTCAAAGTATATATTTACTCTAATTTGGTGGCTGAAAACAGTAAATGATGCCTCTTAGAAAAATACTTTTCTGCTCATAGAAGATTATGTTTCTGTTTTGCAAAGTGAGCCATAAATAGTAGAATTTTGGAAACTGGTGATTTACATAACACCCTCCAAATACGTTAATTAAAATATGCTAATTTATATATTACTCTACATAGCTTCTGTGGATTCTGAGCAAGTAGTTATTACATAATTTTTACTGAAAAATAATTCATTTAACATTCTTGGCAGAATGTTGCTCCTTTTCCTTCTTTCCCATCTACTTCCTAAGAAAATTTGTTGAATTTTTCAAAGCTGAGTGGAATTGTTTTTCAGTTTTGCCCTTTGCTAGGGTTTTGGTCAAAACATCAAATAAATCAGGTTTTGTGAGACAAAAGTCAGAATATAGTCACCTTGGCAGATGCTGGCTCTGACGTATAGCAGTCATTTATAGTAAGGTTTACTACATTTGTTTACACCTAATTTTGCTCTTGAGCAAACAAAAAAATAAAATAAACCTCTCTAGGGTCACATTTCAGTAATAGATTGAGCCAAGATACAAACTCAGAGCTCTCTGGCACCAAAGATGTCTTCTTCATATCACTTCACCTGTTATCACAGGTGAATTCCTCTGACTGTGGACTATGTTTTACTCTTCCACAAACATCACTTAAAAGAAAGATCCCCCTACAGTAGGATAATGCTTGAACATTTGAATGATCTTCGTTTTCTGGAACACCTTGATTTTGCTAACCTTTACCTTCTGTCAGCTAGGGATTTCTCAGCTCCCACAATTACACACACACACACACACACACACACACACACACACACACACGGATTTGACAACTACTAGACAATGCTCGATGCTCTCAAAAATACGATGATTTTAAGAAGTTCTGATCAAAACTGACTATTTTCTCTCTATATATTTCCTTGTGTTCTTAAACCAACATTTTAATTTCATTAAATCTTTTCTTCTATTTCACAGTCTAAACACTAATTTGGCATTCTTGTCTGTGCAATTTTTTAATACCTCCCCTAAATTTTCTAATATCTCTTCCTCTTATAACCTCATAATTTAAAAAAAATTAGTTATCAATGAACCTTTATTTATTGATTGATTCGTGGTGCTGAGAATTGAACCCAGTGCCTACACATGCTAGGCAAGTGCTCTGTGGCTGAGCCACAACCCCAGGCCTTAACCCCCTAATTTTAACCAACTCTCAAAAATAATCAAAGGTTCACTCTCCTTAAATATGTCCAGTCCCATTTCACCTCTGAGCTTTTTGCCTTCTTTGTCTCAGCTATTCAAGATGGTGGAATTCACCAAATCATGTCCTGGCTAAATATTTTTATCTTGCTACCATAAAATCTGCATGATGTGAAAAGCTACTCTGTCTTTTTCTATTTTCTGTGCTAGAGTATGATTCTTTGGTGTGGTGGTAGTGGTGGAAGTGGAGAAAATGACCTTTTTTTTTCACTTCCACATAATGAGAAATGCACATAAATATTTCTAGCAGTGTCTGGCTCATGGTCCTTTTTTAAAAAAAGTAGTTGTTTATTTTGTTTATGTGGAATTTTTTCTTTTATCATTCATAATGTATAATCTACATATCTGTGTATAAAACCAAGAGGGAAGTACAGTTTTGAGTGAAGACTTAAAGGAAAAGCCATGTTCAAATTTTGTTCGTTTTTCCCATGTATTATCTTTCTTTTTTTTTTTTTTTTTGCTTACTGACTGAGAAAAAATTTTCAAGTACATGAAGATTTTTAATAATAGTAAGACATGAAAAATGGACAGAAAGACTGAGGTTGTAGCTTAGTGGTACAGTGCTTGCCTAGCACATGTGAGGCACTGGGTTTAATCCTCAACATCACATAAAAATAAATAAATATAATAAAGGTACTGTGTCCATCTACAACTAAATATATATGTGTATATTTTTTTAAATGGACAGAGTTGGGGGGTTTTGTTTGGTTTTGTTTGTTTTCAATTTGCCAGTCTTTAAATCAGTGTTTCCCAAACTTTGATACCCATCTGGGCCATATTTTTCTGAATCTCACCTGAAACTTAGGTTCATTGTTTTTAGTGAAAAGGTCAGAAAATCTGTATTTCTTCAAGTGCTCCAGGAGATTCATGATTAGTAAACATTAGGAAACATTTTTCCTGAGCCTCTCTGTACATAGTGTGTTCTACCCTAAACCTCCAGAGAATTTATTAGAAATGCAGAATGCCAGGCCCCACCATGGACCTACTATATTATGATCTGCACTTTAACACAATCCTCAGTTAATGTATATTCCCCGTGAAGTTTTTAAGAAAAAGCTTGTAAAGCACATCTATTAAGAAATTATCATTCTAATCTGTTATTTTAAAATGTTTGTTTATGGGCTGTGTATATTTTAATGTACTATAAAGAGTGTGCAAATATATGTATGATTTAAAGAAATATTTAAGATCCTATGGTTTGCTGTTATATTTAATGTAATAATTAAAAATATGAAAAAACGCAACTTTATGTTCTGTGGCAATGTTTGGCGTAGATTTTAAGTATTTATTTGACTTGTATGTGTGTGTGTTGTAAGATAAAACTGCCCAAACCAGATGTTTTGAGGACATTTAATTTAAAAGCAAAATAACTTCAAT
This sequence comes from Ictidomys tridecemlineatus, assembly GCF_052094955.1. NCBI lineage: Eukaryota > Metazoa > Chordata > Mammalia > Rodentia > Sciuridae > Ictidomys > Ictidomys tridecemlineatus. Next base: position 190,717,426 of record NC_135478.1, on the reverse strand, counting down.
GATGTAATATTTTGCAGTTTTGTCTGCAAAATGCAACTAGCCTGACTGAATTTTCTACATGGTAATGCATAAATACCAGATAGAAACAATAATTGAACTAAAGAAGCCTACTTAATAGCACAAAGTTAAAAAACAGTTTTATTTCATTTAGTCTGTAATATGTCCTATAAGTATTTCAGTAGTAAAAAAGATTATTTGTGGGATATAGAGAGGATAAAAAGATTTACTGTAGTGTGAGTTACTGGAAGTATTTTTAGTGGTGTTTACACTTCTATTAAGATTCCATCTATAAATACCTTATTATCATTTGTTAAATTAAATGACACTTTATGGAATACTTGATGACTTTAATTTGTGCTTTAAATATGCACATATATTTTAACAATATTTGCATCTTAGAATGCATTTAATATTGACTTGTGATAGTGTTACTGCTTAACCATTTTTTTTCAATTTGTTTAGTGTTTTAAAATTCATTTTTAAGATAAAGTGCTTCCTAATATCATATTAACTTTAAAATTATTTATATTTCTTAATTCTGAAGTGGTGATAAGTACCATTATTTGGGTACATTTCACTTTAACCTAGAGTTTGCTCAGTTTAGTAGTTACTCATGACAATTTATTTTAAAATTTTAGATGATTCATTATTCTTATAAAGTTCCAACTTAAATTCTGAATGAATTGTTCAGGTACATAGAAACTTTATAATTCTTAAAATTTGTAAAATTGTGACTAATTTAATTTGGTTTATAATTGTTCCTATTATTAGTATTTTCAAGAATGTATGAATAAAATATTTTGAGGAAAGGAATAGACTGGTAAAAATATGGAGTATGTCCTAAACCTGTACAGAAGAGGAGAATTCTCTTACTAGTAATGCAGTAGTCTCTCAAAGCTCACATTGTTCCTAATGTGGTGAATATGAGAGAATCAAACCATCCCTTTTAGTGCCTGAGATGCTCATCTTCAGTTTAAAGAACATTTAATATTTATTTTAAGCTCATTCAGTTTTTGTCTAAGCCCAGCTCTTGAATTAAAATTCCTTAAAAATCACTTTAAAGAAAAGAAATTTTGTCACCAACAATGTTTAAAAGGTATATGTAAGATGGCCCAAACAGTAAGCATGGCTCTTCTCCCTCGGGCCAGAAGAAACCTTTTATGACCTGTACCTTCTTAGGTCTCTTGAAATGGAAAATGAGATACTTGCTGTTCTGGAGAAACTTAAGAGTTCATATTTTCCTCATAACTATTCTCTTTAGTATTTGAAAGCATTGCTTTCCTGGGAGCATTGAACAATAAATAAATGTTGGCTTCTGCTTTATGTTTGTCTTTAGAAAGATATTCAAGCAGGTTTAGTGTGCTCTGGTTGATTTGCCAGTTCATGAATGGAAAGGGGTCTTGACAGTGTTTCTTAAATAGGGCATGTTGGCCGTCTCTACACATAATCTCTTAAACATAATCTGCATTCAAGGAGTGCCTTCCCCCACCCTCAATTAACTATTGTTTCTACTGAATTCTATAGTTTTTAGTATATGAAACACACTGCTTCTATTTCTTGATTTTTCAACTGCAGGTAGAATAATGTGGTGACTCCCTGCTATAAAAAGATTAGGAATTTAGTAATTTTTTCACTATAACCAGTTTTTGCTAATTCAGTTCTTCTTTAGTCCTTGAAGAGTTCATCATCTATTATTACTAAAATAATAGACTAAATTTTTATATTGATCTGTTCTTTACTAAATAACAATTGTTGAACACAAAATAACAGCTACAAGTCTATTTTTATTTTATGGAGACACTAAAGTCTTTTTGAAGATACAAATTAGAAGGTTCTTAAAGTCCTCTTCTGTTCTTTATGTTATCTGCTTTAAGTCTTGCCACTTGTTACATTGTTAGGCTCTTTTATTTTTATGCAGTTGATTTTCTGATACACACACACACACACACACACACACACACATATAGTTAGTTAGTTAGTTAGTTAGTTAGTTCAATGAATGAATGAAGACTGGAATTATTGCTCAGATCAGTAGCTAGAGTAAATACTCTGCAAAGTTGTGTAGATTTTCTTTCAACAGTAAGTGTCTTCCTTAAATGGATGTGTTGACAGGCTACACATTAAGGTCCTCAAGTTAGGACTGAGAAGACCAAGTTACCACCACTGCCCCAATAAGGTAGTTACAGGATGGCCAACAGCGTGAACCTTTGCAGGTTGGGAGTTAAACTCTTCTCCCCTGATCTTTCTCATTCCCTGACCTGTGTAGAATGTTCCTCTGACAGATAGTTTGTTTTCTTAGACTAATAATGCACTTCTCACACTACATCCTGGGAGCAAAAGCCCTTCTGCTATTTCTAGAGAGGGTATGGGAGGAGTGGGTGTTGTGTTGGTCTGCCCATTCTCAGTGGCGGATTTTAGTTCATTCCCCTGGTGCTCCTACCACAGTCCACCCTTGCCCTTGGTGTTCCATGGGAAATAGGAGCTTGCTACTGCTGTCTTATGCTGCACTTTTTTTATGTTCTTTGTTTGTCAATCTATGCCTTTCATCTTACTTTTTACCTGGTTTCTTGAATGTTCTGGTCCTCTGCTGGCACCTTTCTTTTCTTTTCTTCCCCCAGCACTGGTAAACTTGTTACTATTTTAAAACAGAGAAAAGGGTGGTAGACTTGGGCTCATTGTAGTCTAATAACCCAGAAGGCAGTAGCTCTTTTAAAATAAGGTATTGTATTAATATGAACAATATATATTCATGGCCACTTATTATGTACATGTCCATGTTACAAAATGCCACAAAATGGGCTGTCATGCTACATCTCACCTAAACAACACAGTATGCTTTATCATACAGATTTACAAAACACCTTTTGGAGAACATATTTTGCCTATTATTCATTCACTTCACTTATTTCAGGAAGTTTAGATTTCTATAAAAACAGATCGAATGACATTTTATTCCTTCCCTAATATTAAAAATATAACCCAAAGAAATTCTGTCTACAAGTGAAGCTATCTTGAAAATTTAAAGCCATGATCTTGACCAAATATTGGAAGAGCTTTGCCATTTTAATGTTCACTGCAGCAAACCTTATAGCCTACTGTTTCTTGAGCATGGCTCTCCAAACTATGGATCAAGGACCAAAAAGCCCCTTACAGGATTATACTGAGACAGACTTTTTCTTGGCCGCCTGCAGGCTGCCTAAGGGGACTTGTATTAACTTTGCAAGCCTATTCCTATGGGAAGGTAGATGCAACTGAGACAGACCTGCCTGGGATGCTTCTCATATGCAGATATATGCAGAAAAGCATTAGAGCCATTTATGACCTTTGAGGGCACTCATGCACTGAACTCCTTTGACAATAGAATATGCTGTGTTTCACAATAGAATACTATTTGATAATTGATTGTACCATATTCTAGAATATAGTAAGGGCTGGTATTTGGGCTTGTCAGAGAAGGAAGATGATCAGTGAACACCTAGTAACACCTAATGAACACCTAGTAGGGAGGAATAGATAAAGAGCAGGTGTGTGTGGTCTCTTCTTGGCCACACAGTACATGCCCATTGTTTTTTTTTAATAAAGAATAATAATAAAGAATAATTAACAGGCTTTTTCTACTGAACTTACAGACTCAGAAATCCTAGTAACACAAAGAAAAAACCTTAAAGTTTCTTTCAGTACTCTTGTAGTTCCATATTTGGTTTACTATTAACAAGTAACTTTTCTCAAAATACTTTGTATGCTCAAAGCAGTCCAATAATCACCTCCCTCCTAGACATCTCAATTTCCTAAAATAAACTCCTTTATTCCTAACATTTTTCAGACTATAATAGAGCAGGTTCTAATAACTCTGTATCTAATAAACTCTGTATCAGCCAGACATTGGGTACTGATTACCTTGACCACTGCAGCATATTCACCCAGATTATCTGACTCATGTAGGTTTTTAAACTATTGATTCACTGAATTTTCACACCTTTACCATTACTTTGTGTTGATAAATCCATGTAGCCCTTGAATATTGTCCTAAATTTCAATACAAAGTATTTTTGGAGATTATTTATATCCAATCATTTAAAAAATGAATTTAGTGACAGTGCTGTAGTTTTTAGTAATATAGTTACTGAAAATTTGAGGAAAACTAGCTAGTAATTATTGACTGAACTACCTTTCAGCAAATTATATTCAGTTATATCTTGATGGAAGTCATATAGGTACAAGGTCATGTCTTAGACTTTGATGCTATTCATGAATCTGCCATGTGCAGAGGAAATACCAGTTTGATATAGCTACTGAGCACTGGAAATATGACTAGTGTGACTAAGGAATTTAGTGTAATTTAATATTAAGGTTTTTTTAAAAAAATTGTTGTTTTTAGATATACATAACAATAGGGTATATTTTGACATTATGCATAAATGGGGTGCAGCCCATTACAATTTTGATCCCATTTCTGTGATTGAACAAGATGTGGAGTTACAGGACATAATATTAAGATATTTGAACTTAAATTTAAAAATACTAATGTATCTAGTAGGTACTATTTTGGACAATTGAGAAGATAAGAATAGCTGAGATACTGTAGTATTACTTTTTTTAAGTACAGATATAAGCATACATAGATATTTGAATCAGGTAAGTTAGGTGATACAAACATTTCTTTATATTTATAAAATGCTTTTCAAATATATGGTGTGATTACATGAAAAAGCACCTTTACTTTTTTTGTGACTTTCTTGGTAGAGAAATTATTTAGAGTTATTGCTTTTATGTAATTCTAAAGTTGATGGTCATTTGTATTATTCTCATCAGTCTTATAATTTTACTTTGTTACTCTGAGTTGATGTTGAGCTTATCTCTGTCATGAAAATAGTCTGTCATATGCTTTAATTTGATTTTAAATGAAATGCATATCATAAGAAATACGAGTTCTCACAAACAATACCGTTTATCTAGAAAGACCTATTATTAAGCAGATACAAATGACTGTTCTTAATTGATAACCCCTCTGCCCCTTCAGAGATGCAGTCAGTGTCTGTGGAACCTCTCATGCCTTATTTTCTTTGCTGATCTATTTTAATCCAAATCTGTAAATATTGCCCTCCTTCTTGATTAGCCTTTCTTCTCTACATTTACTTTCAGGTAATGGTAATAATCTGTAACTACTTTTAACTTGTCCCTTTAGACTATTAAGAATTCTGGATTTAAGGATATATTGTTTTAGAACAATATTACAATAATAAAATTACAAGTAACATCTAAGAAGATGAAAGTAATGCAGCATTCTATTATGTTAAAAATTGGCATCTTTTGACATGAGTTTGATATTTCTGTGAATGTCCATTCACCTCAAGTGGTTTCTTCAAATAATGAGTTAGCTCTCATCTTTCGATGCAGCAAATTGAGGCACCGAGTTCATCTTTGTGGACTGAATGATAAAACATTTAAGGGTCGTCTGAACTCTCTTTTGCTTTCATTGTATTTAGTTTTGTTTTTTTTTTCCAGTTTGGTTATATATCTGTCTTCATCCAGTTCCTGGGACACTATCAGTAAATTCTGTACAGTTCAAAGTATTGGCTGTTACAAATCATAGAGTTGAATTGCTTCTGCTTTGGTTTTATTTCCAGTTTAAAAATAAGTCTTTTTAGAGTATACTATACACTTTCAGGTTAAACAAAGTCAACTATTCTAGCATGAATTTCTTATGTATCTTCTTAAAAACTTCCACCATGAAAAAAATCACAAAAAAAGAAAAATTATCTTATCGCATCACATAGTTTTAATAGAGGCCATAAAAAATTCCAAACTTGTGAATGTGTATATGTGTGTGTTATTGATTCATATTTCTAATGTTTTTAGGTTGAATTTCTCAAAAATTGGTGGATCAAAATGTACATATATTTTTAATAAGTATCCTCATCCATAAAATTGATTCCAATTTCTAGAACAACCAGTCAAGTATGTCTGTCCTTTATATGGTCATGCCTATTTCTCTACTTTGTGAACACTGAAGATTATCTTTTTTTCATTTTCCCTAGTAGACCAGATAAACTTAACTTGCCATTATTTTTTTAAGACCTTTATTTAATTTATTTATTTTTATGTGGTGTTGAGGATGGAACCCAGGGCCTCGCACATGCAGGAGAGTGCTCTACCACTGAGCCACAACCCCAGCCCACCATTATTTTAATATACACTTTCTTGATTACAAAAGAAGTTAGTTTTCGTATTTATAGACCATCTGTATATCTCTAGAACCCATAGTTATTCCATTTTGAAACTCCATTCATAAAATATTTCCCAAAAATATGTAGCCTCAAGTCTTCTTTTTGTAAAGTATCATGTATACTGTATCACATTTTGGGGAAACACTATTAGATATATAGACATCGTATTTAGTTACCACAACTTCTATAAGGAATGAAACTAGTAATTAAATGTAGTAGATTTAGTGAATCAGTAATTTAAATTGCAAATAAGAGGTGCCTTTCATTTTTTATACGAGAGACTAAAAATATATGGACACTATATGAATGTTTATCAGTTGATTGAGCCATTAGACATTGGCAGGTCAGGTTTTTAAATATTAGTAAAGTTTTAAGATAATCTTAGGAAATCTCCATGTCTGTTTAGGAAGCATTGGTGTTGTGTAGTCACGAGAACCTAGTTTATAATAAAGTTTCAAAAACTGAAGGAACAAACAAGCATAATCTCAAAGAAACAAATAACTATTTGTTTATTGTTAGCTATCAATTTGTGCCCTGTTTTAATCATTCATATCAACATGCATTCTCCAGTAATCAATTTGACCTTAATATCTAAATAATTTCCTCATAATATATGTATATACTGAAGTATATAGAATGTAAACTCTTTTTAAAAAAATTCCAAATCCACCTGCTAAATTTTTGGAATGTCCATGGAGTTAAAAGGAGGACCAGTTTAGGCAAATCATCTACATTGGGCTACCCACCTCATCCTCACTCTTATCCCCAATTTAATTAGCCTGTCAATCGAAATTAGTGGCATTATACATTTTGACAGCTGCCTGATCATAGTTCTTTATTTCAGTCAAGCTTTGCAAATGGATGGCAGAATGGTTTCTGTTGAACAAGGAAAGATACTGACTGTGTTGCATGTTCTCACTTTGGAGCACTTATGTTGTTATATAACATATGCATAAAAGTAAATGGGAAAGGGAAGTTAGATAAAAAAGAAGTTTACAGAAAAAGAAAGTAGGAAGTGAGAGCCAAGTTCTAATCATGGGACTGTTTAAAATACCAGCATTGGAGAGTAAAACTTTGTTTCTAATGTTTCACTGAAGGCTTCTGGAAGGTGGCAGGTATTTATGCCAAGTCTATATTCCTAAGAATATGCTCATGTTGAAATAAATGTTATAGTTGGGTGACACCTCCTATTTGGGCACAGCTCCTATTAAAACTCCTGAGATTTAATTGAGCTTTTACCAAGATTTAAATATCAGTAGGCAGAATTAAATCTTCAGTGTATGTACCTGGATATATTTTCTGTATTCATTAAAGATATTTTCTCATGGTTGCAAACTGCCAGCAGAGAAAGAAAAAGTCAAAATCAAGAAGTATAAGATACAGTACACCTTGTACCTCTTAGGAAAATAGTGGCTTCAAAGTCCATACTTTAACCAGTAAGACTCTATTCACCTTTGCAAGGAGCAAATACATGTTATTCATAACATAATGAACTTAAATCATGAAGAGACAATTTTAATAAGGAAAAATATCACCCTTATTCCTCATAAAATTAATTAATATAATACCTGACCTAATTGGTCATCCCTGCCTAGTAACTGAGGGAAAGGTGAAAATTCTATGTTATTTTCTCTATCTTAATTATTATACTCTTTTGCTGCAGGCTTTACTATATTAATTTAAGATGTTGTGATTAATCACTACATATCTATATTATTTTTTTTTATTTTCTAGAACCCACAAACCATTTTCACCATATTATCAGTAGCAATAATACTAAACACTCACCTCAGAAACTATACTGATCTCATAACTTTCTACCTGAAAGATAAGAGTATGTGGATTTAAACACACACACACACACACACACACACACACACACACACACAAAATGTAGCATATTCTATTGTTTTTCCCAGCACAATTTATTTACTTTGCTAAAGGAGTTTATGATAATAGTTGAAACAAAGGCCAAATGTAAGTGTAGTCAATAGTGTAGTTTATAATCCCAGTGTAAATAGTGTAGTCCCAGTGATAGGCTGAGACAGGAGGATCACAAGTTTGAGACCAACTCAGCAATTTAATGAGTCCCTAAGCAACTTAGTGAGATCCTGTGTCTCAAAATAAAAATAAATAAATTTTAAAAAGGGGTGGGGGTCTGGGATTGTCGCTCAGTGGTAGAGCACTTGCTTAGCATGGGCAGGAGCTGGGTTTGATTCTCAGCACCACATTAAAAAAGAAAAGAAATAAAGGCATTCTCTCTCTCCCCCCACCTTTTACAAAAAAGAGGGGGGATTTGCTCAGTGGTTAAGCATCCCTGAGTTCAATCCCTGGCATACACACACACACAAAAAAAAAAAGCTGATATAAGCAGTAAATATTTATCCTCATCATAATTATCTCACTTTCCTCCTATTACTAAGGATAGGCATTCTGGTCCTCTAGGAGATGCTTTCTCTTTATGGGTCTCCCCTATCCATGAAGTGGTTTTTTCATTGACCACTTGTGCCTTTTAAAAGTATGGAGTTTGTTGTGAGCCATTTATCAAATCTCTGTAGGTATTCCAGCAAGAGGAAGCAATACCAGATTTCAAACTGGAAGCTGAGATTAAGCTGTTTAGGGTGCCTAAATGTGGCACCATTTCACTGTTTAAAGGCAAATGGAAAATATCTAGAAAGTCAGATGCCCCCAAGAGAGAGTTTTTGAAGCGGGTCCCTCTTGGGCTGATTATAAGACTAATCAACCATTTATCAAGCAAGCCATTATGTATCTGACCATATGAATAAACATAATTCATGCAAATATAATTTATGTTAAATACATTCTTGAGTTATTATGCACAATATTTTCTTCATCAAAAAGCAGTGACCAAAGTGCACATATATTTGCAGTAATTCTTTTCAGTGTCTTGAGTATCCCATTTCCCATTTCCCTCTTGCCATTGATGAAAGAAAAGAATGGCATTTTCTCTAATTCAGTTCTGTCCTCCAAGTATGTTCCAAGCATTTGGAAGGGGGTTATTTATTTCAGAGACTATGCATTAGGATGATATTCTTAGTCTGCTCTTTAAGGTTTTAACAGTACTTCAAATTTTATTCTGTTAACAAAGCTTGACATCCTAGAAGCACAGCCCTGTCCTGAGCTCATTAATAAACAAATTCAAATGCTACAGTCTCAGTTATGACCTCGAAGGTACCCATTAGTGACTTTTATCCATTGTACTGTAATGTAATCACAGACACCGAGGTAGCAGAACATTTTCTTTGTTAATCAGAAATAATTCAGAATCATTACACATTACAGTTCCAAAAAAACAGAACAACAACAGCAAAAAAAAAAAAAAAAAGCCCACTTCATTTATTTCTTTTGTTTTTGTATGAAGAAGCATTGAGGTCTGCTTTCAACACAGATATTTTTCATAATTATATTTTATATATTTGAAATCATTGTTGAAAAGGTAAAGTGGCACTTATGAATGCAACCTTTTAAAAGAGTCAGTTTATTGCATGTAAATCTGAAAGGTTGGGTTACCAATTCTGAAGATGGAAACGTACCATAATATATCCTAAAGCCTTTGGCAGGAGTCTATGGAATATATGTCTGTGCCTAAAGTCCCAAAGCCCTCCTCCTCTTCTTGCTTATATAGTTCTTTGAAGAGGGACCTATGCAGATGTCCGAAATATTATTTTACGGAAAGTATTTTAAAATTTCCTTACAAACATAACACTGTTCACCTGTGGAGGAGAGATGTTTTGTACCTCCAATATCACGCTGCACTCCATTCTCAAGCTTCTGTTTCTTCGCCAATGGATTCATATGTGTCATGACATACTGGTTTTCTCAAGCAAGAGTATTTGACATTCAGGAATCACCATAAATGCTTGCAAAGATGACAGTATATGTATAAAACTAACATGTATTCAGTGTGAGTAACTGGATACAATTATATATGCTGTGCTCTATATAAGTGTAGCAAGTCACAGGACATCTGGGTCTAAAATTCAGCATGCATTCAGTCCCCAAGCCATGCACCTGAGAGGTTAAATCTGTTCATAGAGTGTCTTGCAACTTAGTGGAGGCCCTTTGGCCAGAATAGACAGACTTTGATCAAATCCACTGAAACTTGGATAGTTCTTTCAGATAAGAAGTATGCAACCATCACCTTGATGGAAGAAGCAGTTCTCCTTCAGGACAATGAGCACCTGTGTTCCTCCTCAAGAAGTATCTACTCTAGCCAATACAGATGGTGGAGGTTTCCACCTTAGATACAATGTAAAACTGTTGCTCTGGAAAACCCTGACATTTTTAGGGATGGACTTTTCTCTTACATGCTTTGATTCCTGAGACTTGGCCTCCTTAAGAGTCAAGTTTATGTTTATTTAGTTAACATATAAATTGGTTCTAGAATGAATTTTACTCCCTATGCTGGTGTTCTTTGGGTTCTGATATAATTATAAGTACTTCTGTGCTCAAGATCCCTTACGAAAAAGGGATGGCTAATTCTACCTTTAGTCATTTGTTTTACATTCCAAGAAACAGGCAAACCAGATCATCGTGCTTCTCTCAGAGGCATCCCCCAATTTCTCAGTGGGAAGGCACACTTCGTACTTAGGCACGTCTACATATGACATAAATGCAGTGAGGTTTTCTCACACAAAAGCTATTGTTAGATAAGTGGTATATCTTATGATGGACAGTACCTTACAACTGAGAATGTTCTAGTGTGGTCGTCAGTTTTGTTCAGTGTGGAGGGAAGTCCAGTTTCTGTTAACAGTGGGCTATAGATATCTCACTTTGATTTTTTTTCTGTATTTTAGATTCACTCATTTTTAGTATTCATTTCTTAATGGCATTTATCTTTCTAAAGCTTTTTTTAAAAAAAATGAAATTTAATTGAGGTAAAGTGCATGTAACACATCTTAAGTGTACAGTTAGTAGTGATGAGTATATTCACCTGTTGTTCAACCAGCATGTGACTTTTTCATGTTGCAAAACCAATACTCTGTACGTATTTAAAAAAAACATGCAATAAACCCTTATGAAATTTAACATATTCAAAAAGTTGTACTGATCAGAAGAATAGTAGGTACAGATTTTCACAAAACAGACCATCCAGACTGAGGCATGAAGCATTATCAGTATCTCTCTCTCTCTCTCTTAGTCTGTTACTATTCCATGCAGTTGTATGTATGTGTGAACATATGTATGTATGTATGTATTTATTTATTTTGGTGATAGTGGGAATTTAACTCAAAAGTGTTCTAAAACTGAGCCACACATCCTAGCCCTTTCTTATTTTATCTTGAGCTAGGATCTTACTAACTTGCTGAAGGTATCCTCAAACTTGTGATCCTCCTGCCTCAGCTTCTCAAATCCCTGAGATTTTAGTTCTGCATCAATGTGTTCTGCCATATGTTGACTTCGAATCCAATAGCATTATTAAATGTGTGTACTCATTCTTATAGATTCTCTTAAATTGTCTACATATACAACCATGTTTATTTGTGAATAATAATACATTTATTTCTTTCTCAATCCTTTCTCTTTTTTTATCCTTGACTTACTATACTGTCTAGAATTTCCAGATTGAACCAAATACATTACCACCAAGATAAAACCTCTGCCCTTTTTATTTATTTATAGTTGTTTTTTTTTTTAATTTTGAGACAGATTCTTGCCAAATTGCTTAGGATCTCACTAAAATGTGGAGATTGGCCTCAAACTTGAGATCCTCCTGCCTCAGCCTCCCAAGTCACTGGGATTACAGAGTGTACCACTGCTCCTGGTGATTCTGTCAGATTAAGAAAATTCCCATCCATTCCTAATTTGCCAATTCCTAGTTTACTCACCCTGAATGAGTACTGAATTGTTTCTAACTTTTTCTGCATAAATGAAGATAATCCTGCTATATTTTCCTTTATTACAGTGAATCATATGTATTTTAAATGTGAAAATAATTGTCAGAAAGAGTTTATGTAACATTGACACTGTTTCAGTCTTAAATTTTGGGCCAATTCATTGGTAAAGTAAGCTAGGCCTCAACATTTCTTTGTGGAAAAATCTCTAATTGATTTTCTGTAATTAAACATGAAATATTTGGGATTTGATACTACTTTTACCTCAGTTTCTTCAAGAATTTCTTCAATTCACCAAAAATATTAAATTCACTGTCATAGAATTTTCATAATATCCTTAAATTTTAATGCATTTACATTCTGTAGTGATATTTATCTTCTCTATTCTAATACTGGCTATTTATGCCTGTTACTTTTAAGTCAATGTTGATAAAATTATAACAGTTCTTTTTTTTCCCAAAAGAATCATTCATTTTGTTGATTTTTTTTAATTATGTCTTTAAAGATATTGCTACATTTTTTAATAAGACAATTAATGGACGTTTATTTTTAGAGCACTTTTAGTTTTGTAGAAAAAATTAAGCAGAAAGTACAGAGTTCGCATATACTCCCTACCCCCAACTCTGTGTGATCCTTTCCCACCATCAGTATTTTGCATTGGTGTGGCACATTTGTTACAATTGATGAACCAATTCTAATACATTACTATTCACTGAAGTCTGCAGTGTGTATTAGGATCCACTCTTTGTCTTACTTAGTTCTATGGGTTGTGCAATATGCATAATGTCATGTATCCACCATTATAGTATCATACATATTAGTTTCTATATCCTAAAAATTCCCTTTATTCCCTTTTCTGCCCAAACCCTGGAAAACAATACTTTCAGTTTTTGTGAAATGTTGTATAGTTGGAATCATTCAGCATGTGGCCTTTTCAGAAGATTGGCTTCTTTTATTTACAATATGCCTTTCAGTTTTTTTCATGTCTTTTCATGTCATGATATATCATTTCTTTTTTGTTGTTTCTTTTTCTCTTTGTCTCTCTTTTTCTTCTAAATAATGCTGCATTATTTAGATATACAACATTTGGTTTATCCATTTACTAATTGAAGGATATCTTGATTAACTCTAAGTTTTAGAAATTATGAACTAAAGCTGCTATAAACACATGTGTATGTGTGCAGACATAAACCTGTAACTTATCTAGATGAATATAGAAGAACATGATTGTTGGATTATATGTCTTCTAGAGAGGTTATAACATTTTTCATTCCCACCAATAATTAATAAGAGTTTAAAATTCTTTCCAGAATTTGGTGTTGTCAGTGTTTTGGATGCTAGGCATTAAAGTAGATGTATACTGGTATCTTATTTGAATTTACAATTTCCTAACAATATATGATACTTTTCATATGCTTCCTATATATCAGCTTTTCATATGCTTATTTGCAATCTGTATTTTTGCTTCAGTGAAATATATAAATGTATATAATTATATATAATATACAAAAATATATAATTGCCTATTGTTTAATTGGGTGGCTTATATTTTTTTAATTTATTGTGGACTTTTAGATACTGATCTTTCTGTCTTTGTTTCTAAAATATGCATTTAACCCTGCAAATTTTCCTTTAAGTCCAGATGTCTTGATGTTTTGTAGTTTCATAAATTTCAGTTTAAACTATCTTCTAAGTTTAATTGTAAATTTTTAAAATAATGCATCATTAAGACATTCATTGTTCAATTTCAAATACCATGGGATTTCTTAAGTTGACTTTTATTGCTGATTTATTTCACAATAGTTGGAAAACATCAGGGTTTTATTGGAACTAGTTTTGTGGCCCAAGATATGACATATCAAAATAAAGTTTTAGATGTAGTAGAAAAAAAATATATTTTTATGATTATTCCTCATGGTATTATACATGTAATATAAGTATATGATGGGGTGTTAATAGATGTGTATGTACTGATTACATCATGCATGCACTCATGATTCTGTTCACATCTATATTATTTAATTTGTATCTGCTTTTCTGGAGTTACTGAGAGTAATGTTTCAAATCTCCATTTGGAATGCCTCTGTATTTCTCCTTTGAGTTCTGTGCATATTTAGAATTATAATCATGAGCCACATAATGAAATTTTGGTCAATGTTGGACTACATATAGGATGGTGGTTGTATAATATTGTAATGGAGCTGAAAATATCTGTTGCCTGTTGCTGTCATGGTTGTTATGATGTTGTAGTACAAAACATTGTTTACATGTTTGTTTTGATGCTGGTATAACAAACTTTATTGTATTTCCAGTTGTACAAAGTACAACAATACAGTTATATAGTTGTACAAAGTACAGCAATACAGTTATATATGGGGCATAGTTGACAGTGATAATAAATAATTATGATACTGGTTTATGTATTTACTAAACTTTTAATTGTTATTTTAGAGTGACTTCTATTTATAAAAAAAATTTACTATCAAATATTACATTGCCAGCAGCAGTCTTTTACATCTCATGTAAAAGACATTATATTTGTAAAATGTTGTAATGTTGGAATCATTCAGACAATTTACATTACAGACATTTATATACAGACATTTACATTACCATGTCTGTTGATTGCATTGTCTCTTCTTGTGTTTGATTTAATCTCATGTTGTTTTGTTCCTCCTGGCCATCTAAACAACAACATATATATCCATGTTGTATATGCTACCCACTCATTAGTTATTAGTAGACATCTTGATTATCCGATCAACTGATATCTTACTGCAATACTTGCATTCAAGTAACCTTCAGAAAACAGCAAGCTATTTAAAATTTGTTTCTGGAATTTTCTATTTAAAAGTTTTGGACCTTAGTTCATCATGAGTAACTGGAAGTGTGGATAGGGAAATGGTAAATGGTGGGAAAGATGATGTGAATTATCTTTTGAATAGAATTTTTACTCATGACTTGTAAGAACCTCTAAAAAAAATTCCTGATTATTTGGAATTTAGTTTCTAGGAAGGAATATTTGCTAAGGTTCTCTATGCTTTATTATAAATATAATAAATTAGCATAATAAATTCTGTCTTCCAAGAAAAAAGCCTAAGTTTAACTCCAGAAGCCACTCAAATCCTGTCAGATTGCTGTGTTCAATGGCTGTGGAAGCAACAATCTTAGTAATTGTTCACAATCATTTTTAGTTTATATGAACCCTTAATTAACCATCCATAACACTAATGGGAAGCAAAATTATTATCATTTATTTTGAGATATTTTAATCATCTTTTATTAAAATATTGGTTTAAAAATCCAAAGAATCTAGGAATTGATCTAAAATGTGGTTTAATAAAATATTAATATTCTTTTCCAAAAATTTAAGCTACATTGCTGCTGCATTGTAGACATTATGAAATTATTTCACAATTTCCCTTCACAATCTTGAAATATTTAGATTCTTAAAAATATCCTAAAAATAACAACAAAAACATTTTGTACCAATTTCTAGCCTGAGGACAAGATTCATATCCTGGTGTCACTTTAGCGTTTAGTGTAATCAGCAGGCCAGTGTATATTGCAGAGAATTCAGAAGACTTTTTCTTAGGGAGCATTATAGACAACTCAGATGCCATTTTTTTCCAGTGGTTTAAAGTCAGTGCCAAAGAGCAGGTTTGCACAGGGTGAAGTCATTGAAGGTGAGGCTTAGGTGTAAAGACACACAGTTACATGAATTATTATCAAAACTCTCCCCAGTCTCTTAGAGCCAGAAAAGGAGATCCTTTAGTTGCTGAGAGTAGCAAAATATTTTCAAAGAATTCGGCTTACACTTTAGTTGTTACTTTTACAAACTGATGCCAAGGTAATTCAAGAAAACTTGATTTGCCTAAGAATAAACTCATCCCTGACTTTTTATGCATGGCATTTCTGCCATCAATGTATGATTTTTGGCCTAGTGACCAACTGCTTGCTCACAAGAGATTTGAACTACCTGATTTCTCATCGGAAGAATATTTTAAATGTTCAATAACCAGGACATGTTATAAAGTACTTTGTTGATATTTTATCATTTTGGATAAATAAATTTCAGTATGGTGCATAAATTAGCAAACCAAAATTTTCATGAAATTTAAAAATTAAAATTTTTAGTGATTGTGCAGAAGGTTTGATTGACCTGCAGCTAATATATCTCATAAGCAATTGCTGATTCTGTTTACAGAAATTAAGATATTTACGTGATTTAGATTTTACAAGGGAATATATGGTTGAACTTTAAGCATTAAAGAGCAAAATCGCTTTAAATAATTAAACTCTAAAAACCAAATCTATTTGTTGATATTTGTAAATCAATCTATAGCCTTTGGCTTCACTGTACAGTGTTTCAAAAGTTCTTCATTAGAGAAACTAAAATAAAAATGAGTCTGCAAAAACACACAAAAGAGAAAGTTTGGAAATGTCAAAGATGCAAGGATGCTTTTAACATATTTTTTTATTTCAACTGTATAACCATTTGCCACTTTAAGTATAGAACTCAAAATGGCTAGGTTTGTACTGCTTTAACAAATTACAACAAAATAGATGGCATAAACAACGAACATTCTTTTATTGGTTCTAGAATCTAGAAAGACCAAGATCAAGGTTCTGGTGGATCCTGTGTCTAGGCAGGGCCAAATGGCAGTCACATACCCTTACATAGAGAAGCAAGAGCTGAAGATCTTGTGGGCTGCCTTTTATGAGGGTGCTACTCCTCACATGAAGCCCCCACTACCATGACTTAATTACCTCCAAACAACCTACCCCATAAGCATCACATGGGGAGATAGGATTTCATTACATAAATTTTGGAGTAAATACAAACATTTAGTCCATAGCAATGCCTACATTTTTGTCATTCTCAGAATGATAACTCATGTAGTCATTTTTATTTTTGCTTATTTTGGAAGGAGGGATGGATTTTCCAATTAAAGTTTCCTTATAAATATTTTTATAGTGTACTTAAAATTATATATTTGTAGATATCTTTAAGTAAATTTGAATTTAAAAAATAATCATTGTAATAAAATTCAGGTTTTTAAAAATAGAAACTAACAAGTATTTCAAAATAAATCATAAATAGCTTTCTATGCATGGGTTTTGTAGGAAAATATATATGGTTGTCTCAATTTTTAAAGCATATAGATAAGTTGTACATTCTGGTTTGTCTAACAAAATTTATATAAATATACCTTTTCTGATAATTATTAATAATAACGTGTCCAAATAAATTCCATACTGATCCCATTGAGTAGCAATCCTGTTAAGGCCTTTTATAAAGTTTCCATAAATTCCAATGTTCAGTTAGAGAACAAGGATCTTAGGGACACTGAGGATCCAAAAAATCTAAACTGTAATAAGGGTAAAGAACAGTACCACGGGTTTAGAATAAAAGTAATACAAATTCAGCTCAAGTCCCAATTCTGCCTCTTATTTATTCTGTCATGTATCTTAGTCTTTCTGAATCCACAAACGATGCATAAGAAGAGATGTATATTGTCTCACAAATGACATAAAACATTAGAATTGTGAAGATACCTGGCAAAATTTTAAATTCTATACAAATAAAATTAATAAACTCAGTATGATTTCATTTAGAGTTGTCAGATGACAAAAACAGAGTTCAATTAAGTATAATTACAATGGCAGTCGTTGCCCTAGAAACTCAAATTTACCTACTATATCTTAACATTATCTTCACAGCAGATCAAATGACCCCAAAATCCTGAAGGATACTAAAAGGAAAAATTATTGTAGAGTCTCATTCATTTTCATTTCTATGTGAAATGTATTTGTGTGCATATTATAATAGCAATGTTAAACCATGACTTTTGTTAACCCTGATAACTTTGAATAATAATTTTTTGTACCACAACCATGTGCAAAAACATTTGGACAGATTGTGAAAGATCAGAGCGAATAAAGCAAAGTCATTTTGCAAGTTTGGGATATGTGTCAATAATCAGAATAAAAGGCAGATTTATATAAATATAATAGATGGAACAAGTTATAGTGAATGTATGGAAGAGAATTATTGATAATCCAGGTATCCTTGGGATCATTTCCAAGAGGTGGCCACTGAACCAAGAACCAAGAAGGTTCTTGTTGATGGAGGTCATTGTCAACATAGTGTTCTATAGGTTGAAAGAATTCTAAAAACAAACAATCAAAAACTAACCTGGAGGAAATCAGGGTGCTAATTGTACTCAGAGGGTGGCACTGATACTGATTTATGTTGGGAAAAGACCTCTGAGGATATGCAACCTGAAAGAGGTTAAGGTTAGATGTGACAGACCTTGGATTTCAAGTAGGGCAGCAGACTCTTTTCTGTAGGGTTGAGAAGCCTTTTTTGTATTTGACAAGGGTAGTAGCATGATGAGACTTGTATTTTGGGAAGATCATCTGGCAACAATGATTAGTATTGATTAGAGAAGCAAGCAATGAGAGACCTAGAGACCACTTCAGAGACTAATGGTCCAAGTGAAAAATATTGGAGGAAAGAACTAAGACTTCAGGGAGTGTGAATGGAAAAGATGAAGTCTGACTGAAGAAGCAATCAGACAGGAGAGGACAGGACAGACCTCCTGGGCAGCAGTCACTGACTGGTTGAACCTAGAAGTGAAGTTGGAAGAAAGATGAAAATTACCCTAAGATGCTGAGTTTGGCTGACTGGTAGGATGAAAGTGTCATTCAATGAGAGGATCCACGGTAAGGAAGCCAATTTGCAGGTTCAGAATCAGGCACTGAGTTTGGGGGAAATGTCTAGTTGTATGTCTACAACTGAAAGTTTTATTTTTAGATCTTGAAAACTCAGAGAAGATAGGTACATGTGCTTCAAGGGTCCGTAGATAAGTTAGCAAAACTTAATTGTCAAACTAGACACAAAATTTTCCAGTATTTCAAGATCTCCAAAAGCTTTCAATTTTCCATGAAATTGAGCTACCAACCCTTGTGCCTCCATCTTCTTATTAGGAACCATGAGTGGTCTATCATGAGAAAATTGTTGTATCTCACCAAGTGAATTTGACTAGGTTTTGAAGCCATCTGAGTAGTGGTTACCCTGGCATCTTTTTCATTGCCTCCTTTACATAGAATCAGAAACAGAAACCTGGTTGTGAGCAGGATGTGCTGGAGAGGGGCTTGTTGTAACATAATGACCTGCATTCTAAAAAAGGACATCTTTAAAAATAAAGCCACAGAGTATGAGTGAACAGTCTTGCTAACATAATGTCTTGGTTTCCTAGATGATAATAACAAATCAGAGGAAAGTTAATATTGAGTGCTCATCAAGTCCCAATTACTGTGCTAAGCCCTGCATGTGTATTATCTCATTTATTGCTCACGACTCATGAGATTTATTGTATTACCCCATTTTGCTTGTAAAGAATATGGAGGAGCTGAGTGCCATGGCTCATACCTATAATCCCAGTGACTTGGAAGGCTGAGGCAGGAGATTCTCAGATTCAAAGCCAGCCTCAGCAATTTAGCGAGGCCCTAAGCAACTTAACAAGATACTGTTTCAAAATTAAAAATAAAAAGGGCTGGGGATGTGACTTAGAGGTTAAGTACCCCAGGTTCAATCCCTGGTATCAAAAAAAAAAAAAAAAAAGAAAGAAAGAAAGTATGGAAGAGAGAGAAAATTCAAACAACATGATCACATTGAAATTACTACTAACATGTGGAACTTTCATTTCACCCCTCTGATTCTAGATCCTATCCTTTTACCACCTGTGCACTATTGTTTTACAAAAAAGCCAGCAAGGAGGTGAATAAGGATTCTACCTAGATTCTACCTGGATTCAGTAGAGCTGCATCAGATGAAAATCTGCTGAATATTGGGATAGTATTTGCTTATCTTAAAAAGCCTTGGATACCTGAGAAGGTGGTTCAGTCTTATTAGTGTGGCTAGAGACTCAAGTGAACTGTAACACAAGATTAGATACATTACTACTGAAGAAGGATAAGATGTAGAGAAAGACCCTTTCTATCAACTGAGGGGAAGAATCTATGCAAAGAACACTGTACATATACTCAAAATGAGTAAAATATTGGGCATCTTCAATAATGACTCAAAAAACAGAATTTATGAAACAGAGATTGATAAGATCAGGACAAGCTTAAGTTCAAAAAGTTAGATAAAACGTGATGACATAAAGATGGCAGGAACATTAATATTGGAATTAAATTTTGCTGTGGAAATATGATAGTTAAAAGCAGCACTGAAACTATAAATCAAATTCCTAGTATAGAGGAGAAATGTGTATCTTCCCACACTACAGAGGAAATGTATAGAGGTTTTAAAATATGAGACAATTATAGATAAATAAAGCAGAGAATGGAATTTGAACCTAAACATCATGGGAGTTCCTGAGTACAAACATATTTTGAATGGAAAGAAATCAAAACATGTGAAATAGAAACAGAAATCTAAGATAGAATCCAACAGATTATTTTTTTTCAGTGTATTCATTGGGGTTTATTTTAGATTATTTTTTAAAACAAATTAATAAAAATTAAAAACAATGAGAGATTATAGTTGATACTTGCTGGAACATTTCTTGTTCTTTCACAACTTTCTCCTCTTCTTCTTCTTCTTCTTCTTCCTTCTTCCTTCTTCCTTCTTCCTTCTTCCTTCTTCCTTCTTCCTTCTTCCTTCTTCCTTCTTCCTTCTCCTTCTCCTTCTCCTTCTCCTTCTCCTTCTCCTTCTCCTTCTCCTTCTCCTTCTCCTTCTCCTTCTCCTTCTCCTTCTTCTTCTTCTTCTTCAATTATTTAGATCAGAAAAAGAGGTTTCCTATAAATCAGGTGGAAAAGAGAACTGACCTCAGATTTTTTTTTTCCTTGTGAAATACCAAATGTTTAAAGACCCTGGGGCCATATATGTGATTTTGATAGAGAAAGATTCTGAATTGATAATCCCCGTGGCTCAGGGGGCTGAGGCAGGAGGATCATGAGTTCAAAGCCAGCCTCATCAAAAGTGAGGTGCTAAGCAATTCAGTGAGACCCTGTCTCTAAATAAAATGCAACATAGGGCTAGGGATGTGGCTCAGTATTCGAGTGTCCCCAAATCCAATCCCTGTACCCCCCAACAAAAAAAAAAGAAAAAATTCTATGTATGGTGTATTAATTTTCCAGTGTTGCACAAGTCCTTACAAATTCCACCATCTATTTATTATCTCTCAGTTCCTTTGAGTCAGAAATCTGGGTCTGGATCTACTGGGTCCTCTTCTGAATGTGAGAATGCTGCAGGTAGTGTGGGCTGGGCTATTCTCACCTGGGCATCTGCCTGGGGCAGTCTGTTTCTAAGCTCATTCAGTCTGTCTCCTTGTGACTGGATGACTGAGGCCTTGATTCCTAAAGACTGCCTTCTTCATAGGCCCCTCACAGTGTGACAGGTCAGCATAAAAGGAGTAAAGTCTGCTAAAATGGATTTTTATTAAGGTTATCACAGAAGTCACATCCTTTCACCTTGGGATGTGATATAGCCTCCTTAAGGAATTAATGGTGGATTCATACCCTTTGCTATATTCTCTTAATTGGAAGCACAGCACAGATCTCATCTGCACTCAGGGAGTCACTATTCAAAGGCTTAGATCACTCAAAAAATACCTTTCTAAGGGGGCATTCACCTGAACCAGCCTCTCACTGACCAAGGCAAGGCACTTACAGAAACATGGAAGAGTATTGGCCTGCTTTTGTAATGGCATCTCTACAATACTTAAAAACATCAAGAAAGTGTGCTTCATTCTGTTAATAACCGCATAACAGAAGAATCTCATTCTGGCAGTATTTACTACCAGATGAAGAAACTCAATATAATCACAACCACATTTAGAAAAAGAAACCCTTATATATAGGAAGTTCCAGCTTTACACAGTACTGTGATAATTAAAAATAATTATGTTAGTTGAAACTGAATATTAATAATCAACAAGAAAATTATGATTGTTCTATGACTTTTAAATTTTTTACCAAGACATTAAAAAAACTTATCATTAGTTATAAATATATGAGGAAATTAAAAAAAAGTAAAACCAATGTTAACATAGTACACTGTTTTCTAAAGCATTATGTATGTTAAGTATTAATATGTTCTATTTCTTTGTAAAATTGTTTTTAAGAGTACCTTGTACAGTGTTTTTCTTCTCTCTCAAAACAGGGAGAATATGGTTTTTATTTCTTGGAGATTTATTATACTCCATGCTAAGTCTAGAAATTTTCCAATATTACCATTAGAGTCTACAATTTTGTGATAGGTCTCTGAGAATTCCTTTAATGTGAAGTTTTTTGCTAGTACTGATACATCTTCATCTTTTTGGTCACAATTGTTTTCCTTGATTATGTCAATAAGTTTGCCCTCACTAAATTCTTCAGCTGCATATGCATTGTCTCCAATGGTCAAAGTATCAACAACCCTATAGTCATATCTTTCTTCTGTATATCCATTTACATTTTATTTGAATTTCACTTCCAGCAATATCACCTTTTCTTTGCTGCATATTAATTGTTGCCAGTTTCCTCTTTTGTAAAATGCCACGAGTTTATCACCTGAAGACAATGAAGCAACACAACTACATTCTTTGCTGTCTGTGCATAAACTGAGTAATAGTCACTTTGTGTTCAATCACCAACAGACTTTGAACAACAGACATTACTGGTCACTTACCATAAGTATTGCTGTTACTTACATACTATTTTATGGTCTGAAGTTCTAAAAAATATGGTTTTTGTTTTATTTGATTTTATACAGCTAGTCTGCTTTAGTAAATGAAATTTTATCTGGGTTGCTGAAAGATTTAGATTATTTAGATACATCATTTCAATGGAAATTCTTGCATCTCTACAACATAAAGGCAAAGACTATGACAACAAAATGAATGGGCTTCAAATGGTAAAGCTGTGATTTTTAAAATTTACATTTTTTACTATTTTTCAAAATAACTTTAGTGACTGCATATTACTTTTTAAAGAATTTAAAATACATTTAATGTGAACCTTGCTGTTTAAAATACAAAAAGTATACCAACTTGATGGTAGTGGAGATAATGGACTCATAGGTGATTTTCTAAATATAATAAAATTTCAACATTGTATTTTTCTAAATATAATTAAAATTCAATATTATATACTACATGTATAATCGTAATCAAAACAATTTTTAAAGAAAAGTCACTTTTATAAGCTTTCTCTATAATTACCTAAGGTATACCTTTACTCAATAAACAGTTAATACGTATCTACTGTATGTCAGCAAAATGAAAGGTCCTTTGTGCACATAAATGGATAAAGCATATTTTCTGTCTTTAAGGACAACAGTGTAAAAGAAGACACAGACATTTAATTAGATAGATTTTAAATGGCATGGTAATAATGTGTATGTACTGTAGCACAAAGGGCTGAAAAACTACATGGAAACTACAAGTTGTACAACCTGAACTAATTCACATAAAGTCAAATATACCTGGTCATTTTTAACTTTTTTTAAATTGATGTCTTCTTCCTATACTGTTACTCCTATTTCAGTGATAAAGTTTTGTGAAAAGAACACCATTGAAATAAAACAGTGAAATGTTGTAGTTACGGCATAAGAAATATGATGCCTATGGGTGTCTTGGGCACCTGTAATAAGTCAGTCAAGAGTAACAAAGAGCCAGTAGGTTACCTTGCTCTTTAATGCTTCTTTCTTTATGAATAGGATGAAATAAATGCATAGTTATTTACCCCATTTGCCTTATTGGGAACATATGAATTTTGTTTGGACTTTTTCCCCCTGATTTGGAAATAGGGAGTTGTATTTCACTCCAGTGAAGACTTCTAAATGTTAGTCTAATTGCACCTCTAGTTATTTTCAGTTTAGTTTTTAGGGGCTAGTCTATTGAAAAGTCTATAAGGAAAACATCATATTTTTGATCCTCTCAGAATCATCTCCACAGGAATTTTCTTTTTTCTAATCAGTATACCCTCTACCACCACTCAGAGAAAACATAACTGATGTGGAAAGATATTTTTTCAATACATGTGTTCTTCAAAAAAATTTTGAATATCTCTTTTATGCCAAATATCACACTAAGCCCAGAATATACACTGCTGGGCTATCCTTGTTCATGAAGCTTAAGAAGAAACAACCTAAAACAGAATGCATTTATAGCTAAATCCACAGGTCCTGGCTCTCTTTTGAATACTTCTTTTCTGCTTAGAAAGACCTCAGGATTTTTTTCTCCATCCCATTCAACCTCAACCTGGCATTTAGTTATAATTATAATTTCTGTGTTCTTCTTTCCAAAAGAAAACATGGTCACTGGCTACACTCAGTAGTAACCACACCATGACAATTGCATACTTAAATATTTCCATCTAAGGTAATGATAAACACGGCTACCATGTTTTCTCAATGTGAAGAAATAATGCTGCCTTTATGGGTAAAGATATGCAGATAAAAGACAGTTAAGAGACTGAGAGAGGGAGGAATGAGAGAGGAGGAAGGAAGGTGATGGGATAGGAATTAGGAAAGGGGTGGTGATGGATTAAGAATAAAAATTAATTTAGAGTCATTTTGAACAACTTTTAATGCTAATTTTTAGGGACTGTGTGAAATTTTACTTTATGAAAAAAAAAACACTGTAGTAGAGAGTTTAAAAATGCTCACTGACAATATTGGATACAGTTCACACTAGCATGCTTTGTTCCTTTTAAGTTCACACAGCAAAAATGGAAAAAAGGACACTGGCATCTTAGGAATCAAGGATTTGCTATCCTGAATTTGATCTCAACTATCCTAAGACTGAAGGAGAAGGGCTCTGGGAAGCCACCCTCTATTCCTCATTGCCTTGCTATGAGAGCAGGACAGGTTCATAGGCAGGCTCAAGGATCCGGTGGGAAGGGCACACAGTATTCTCATCCTTTCCATAGCAATTGTTTTAGTATGAGACTTGATCTTTCTACCAGTCTTCCTACATCTCCTGCAGGACATGCAGGTCTAGGATCTATAAGTTATGGATAGACAATTCTATGGGCTTTAAAGCTTTTTGAAGTACATTTTAGCATAATAATAATAAGTTATTTTTTTAAAAAAAATATTGTCTTCTTTGAGGGACTAAATAAGTGAATAAATGCAGTTCAATAACAGTTTGGATAAAACTGTGATTACTAGATGCAGAACCACCCTTCAAGAGAAGGTTAAGAATGTCAAAGGTGCAGTCATAGTCTTTTGAAGGAAATGTGATATAATATCAGGAAGCCTGAGTAAAGTATTGGCATTGTCAAGTGACAGAATACAGAGTTTGATGCTCATGGTGGCATTTGTTTGTGTTCTTAAAAGCAAAACATTAGTAATTGTATTCCACTTCCATATTTTGTAGAATAATAGCATCTATCAAGCTTTTCATATCCACAGATGAAAAGTACCTTATGGATGTAAGTTACATTCCCAGTGTTCCTGAAGAGGCTTGGCGCATTTTACCTAATTTCTTTATTGCCTGTTTATTTCAAATTAGAATTCCTACTTCTTAATATGCTTCTCCTATATATTCTACTGAAAACTCTCACCAGTCTGGCACACCCTTAGACAAATGCATGGCACTAGGGTAATAGCTAAGTTACTTTTATATTATTATTGCTGTGGTTTTGTTCAGCAATTTTTTTTGTAAGATTGAAAATTGTTGGGAAGTATTATCAGTATATTCATTGCATTTTATTGAATCTTTGAAGCATGATTCTTGAAAAATATTTCTTTTTTGAGAGAGAGAGAGTGAAAGAGAGAGAAAATTTATTTTTTAATATTTGGCAGACACAACATTTTTGTTTGTATGTGGTGCTAAAGATAGAACCCGGGCCGTACGCATGCCAGGCGAGCACGCTACTGCTTGAGCCACATCCCCAGCCCCGAAAAATATTTCTTTTAAAAATAATTATTTGTAATCTTTGTCTCACAGATATATTTAAAATATATTTTAATTAATTATGTATTTACATGTTTTAAAATTTATAACATATAAAAAGCAAAACATGTTTCTTCTACCCATTTTACAGAAAGATCTCTTCCCTAGGAATAACCAATAATGTTGGTATCCTCTGCATGAGTTTTGCAAAAACACACATAAACACAAACACAAACACATACAAGCTTTGGAAACCATTGCTTAACAACTTGTAACAAATTTCTTCCTTAACTTCTGTGGCTGGATACCATTTCCCTAATAGATGTCATATAATCTATTGTTTGTTACCTGGGGTGTTACTAATTTATTAATGTGAATAAATTTGAACATATATGATTCTTAGAATTAGAATTCTGAGGTCAAAAATATGTTTACTTTTTAAAAAATTATTTTTAGGAGTTGATAGATCTTTATTTTATTTATTTATACATTGTGCTGAGAATTAAGCACAGTGCCTCACACACACCTGAGAAATGCTGTACCGCTCAGCCCCAGCCTCAGCCTCAGCCCCATGTTTACTTTTAATGGTGATATATATTACCCAAAGGCTATCTATAGATTTGTTTCTGCTTTATACTTTTGTAAAATATTGACGGATTTCTACAACTTCACCAACACAGTGTTATTACACAATATGATCTTTCCCGGCCTAAGAGGTTTATCAGAATATCTTTATCCTGCTTTCTTTTACTATTAGTTATGACTACATATATTTTTGTATGTAAAAGAGGCAGTTTCTGTAACCTGTTTGGTACTTTGCCCCTTTTTAATTAGATTATTGTTCTTTGTCTTGTTGATCTAAAGAAGGTTTTCACTTACCAGGAGAATTATAATTTTCAAATATCATTCCTAGTTATTTACTTCTAATTTTGACCTTGGTGTGTACTATGCAGGATTTTTTTCTTTTAATGCAATTAAATTTATTGGTATTTTCTTTTATGTGTTCTGGGTTTCATGTCATTGTTTGTTGGACCTTCCTTGATTCTTTAAGATTATAAAACAAGTATTCTATGAGTTTAATATAGAATTTTTATTATTTTATTTTTACATTTAAAGCTTTGATCTTGTGGAACTTGTCTCAGTTGATAAATGAAGATAAGGAAAGGTTTTACATATGCATTTATCATCCAATCAGAAGGTGTAAGGGAAGAGAAGATTATCTCATTAATAGCCACAAAACAGATTTATCTACCTGATGCTTTCAGTGTTCTTTCCCTACTGAAGGACGTCGCTCCTCCTCCCTTTGCTTATGTTTCAGCAACACTTACCTCAATATTAGTTTGTCTCAACAGAGAAGTGTGAATGAATCAGATATAACTTTCCTATGTTTACACGAATACATGACCAGTGAAACTTCACATCATGCACAACTGCAAGAATGAGATCCTAATCAGAATGTTATAATCCATGTATGTATAATATGTCAAAATACATTCCACTTTCAAGGATACCTAAGAGGAGCATATTTTAAAAATTAAAAGTCCTTGGAATCCACATGTCTTCCTAATTTGACAACTGCATCTCTCACTCTCCTAGTTCAATAAAGAATAGTGTACTCTCTATCACTTGCGTGTTACTGCTCATTCCTCCTCATTATTATACAATATGACTTCTGACCCAGCCCTCCCCTAAGGTTGTTTTTGTTCAGTTCAATTACTTTCATATTGTCTAAGGCAGAGAACATAACCGCCTTAATTTATTTGCTTCCTTAAATTTAATTGATCACAGTTTTCTTGTTTCTTTGGATTTCCAGACTAACTTCTAACTTCTAACTTCCAGACTTCTCAAGTTGGACTGTAAAAATAACTTTCCAGATCACAGTGTCCCCCCCTCCTTGGTTGCTCTCCCTCTTGGGACACTTCATGCCATTGTCATTAAGTAATTAGTTGGGTAACCAGTGGTGTATCTCCTATTAGAGTGTGAATAGGAACTGTCCCAGGCCCTTGATAATGTCATCAGCCTAATCTCTGTCTCATTCCAGAGCTTGGTGTGAGTTTCTCCCTCAGTATGAAGCTTCTTTTTTTCCTTCCACCACGGAGGCCCCTTTGCATCCTTCAGACTACAGCATTGATGTTACCTCTCAGAGGCCATCCCAGACTTAATTAAATGAACTTCTTTACACTTCCTAGTATAACATTTTCTTTATTTCCTTTCTAAAACATATTGAAGTTTTTATTTACTGATTCACCAGTTTACCAATTTATTTCTCCTCTACTAGAACATAATGTTTATAAGGTCAGGGCTTTTTATGACTTATTCCTGTAGGATCACTAGCACCCAGTATGTGTCTGGCATACAATAGGTGATTAATGTAAAGTATTTGTCAGTGTTAAAGGAGAGAGGACAGAAGTGGAGAGAAAAGAAGAAAAGAACAAGAAGAGAAAGCAAGGAAAGATGGGTTTACCATCATCTCAACTCTTAGCACAGTTAGTTATAGGAATTCAATAAGTATTTGCTGAAGAAATTAACTAATTCCCTGAGATTCTGTATTCTACTCTCTGTTCTTCTACAGGTCTCATACAGATTGATGAGTAGCTTTGCCTCCTTTAAGACTGCAACCACCATTGGTATGGAGACTCCCAAATCAGAGGCCACATCTTCCATTGAAGGGCCACTTGTATACTTGCCTAGCAGGCATCCTTCTCAGATGTCCTATGGGCTGCTTAAATTTAGCATACCCAGCATGCTTAATCCTCTCCTTCACTACTTCCCTTTATAACTGAAACTATCATCTTTTCACATGCCTTTCAGTCACCTGCATTACTAATTAGTAATTATAAATTAAAAGTTTCAAAGTTTCCACATATAATCAGTGGTGTTCCATATACTCAAATTCCTATACATCTCTCAAATCTTCCCTTTCTCCTGCCTGACCCAAATAATCTGAAATGTCCGCAGAATACTTCCAGTGAGTACGGTTGCCACAGATATTTCTAAAATTCAAATCTGATCAGATTACTCTCTTAAAATTCTTCAGAGTTTTCCATGTTTCCTTACCTCATACTCAAGCAATGTTTGTTGAAGAAATTTTTAACTTCTAAATTTGTTAAAACTTTTAACTTCTAAATTTGTAAAACCATGACCCATTCATAATCTGGCTCCTATCTATCTATGCTGTATATATTCCATACCTGGGTCATGAGAAATAACTTGCCATTGCTCAAAAATTTCTACTTTCACCTAGAATTTGAGAAGTTCTTCTAACATCCTTAATGCTGCCTAGGGAAGATGTCTACATCTTTAATTCCTTCTCATTAAAACTCAACTTAAGCATTACCTCTTATTAAAGTCCTTTTCTGATTCTTTCATTGCATTCAGTTTATTCCTGTGCATTCTTCTTTCGTGACCCTTGCCACACCAAACACTAATCATGCATAAACTTAGGATTCTTTCCACCACCAGAAGTTAGCAAACTTGTGTTGCATGAAATGACTATGGAGGGCTTCTTTTTCAAGATGTCCTATAAGAAATTGAATCTCAGGTTAAAACCTAGAGCCAGAGGTATGTAAAGACTACATACAAACAACAAACCAACCAACACTAAATTATCAATACAGACTAAACCAGAAATTGGGTATGGAGCCTAAGACATCAGGAACGTGGAAAAGAGTTAGAACTTCAATATTTAGAAACCAGATTTTTAGTACCAGTAGAGTCCATTACTCCTGTTGCTAGTCAGGGACAGCCCCGCAGAGGCTGTTTATAAAGACATGCATCCTCAGACAGTTTGGCTGCTGCACATTAAGTAAATCAAAGTAAAATATGTAACTTGACCTATATTTTGTATGAGGATATTACTCTTGAATAAATAGTAGACTGCATACATTACTCACAGAATAAGACTAATAGTTACTGTGCTTCACTTTGGTTTTTGTTTTATTGTTTTTACTTTCTGGTCTGTACCCCTCAAGATTCAGTATAGATGAGAAGATACTCATATTTAATTTTATTTTTAGATCTTAAGTCTGAGCTGAGACTACAGGTAGGATACCCTCTCTGTAGTCCAGCTGTATAAACTGAGGCACTTTATTATGTCTTTGTAAGTCTTTCAAAGGAGAAGTTCAGCTGGATGAACAGGAAAGGAGGAAAAGAAGATAATTTGAGTGGTTACTGTTTATTATGTATTTACATGCATTATCACATTTAATCCTGAGAATAACCGACTGAAATAGATATTCTTACCCTTATTTTACTCACACAGGAATAGAGGCTCAGAGAAATTAAATAGCTTGACCAAAGTGACAAAGCAAATAAGAGAGAGACTCAATATTTAACTTGAAATTTTCTGGTTCCAATGACTGACATTTCAACCAGGTTTTTTGTTGCTATCTCTTTATTAATATTATTTTTATCAACATTCATAAGAAGAAATATTCTTATTTACGCAGTCTTCTTGACCCTCTGGTATGGTATAATTGTTTGAAAAAATAAATGGCCACTTGTAAAAGAAACTGTGAATGCAAGTTGTATTATCTTCAATAATCACAAAATAGCTATCTATGTAAAACCAAAATGGGGGCATATTTTCAATCAGGAAGTCCAGTAATATCACTTAGATTTCATCTATAAAGAGCAATCATTTTTAATACATCTTATGAAAGCAATGTTTAACTGTGTTTTCATGGTACTGCGACAGTTTATATTGGATTTGAAATATGTGTTCTGAATCTAGGAACTTAAATCTGTATTAGGTATAATATAAAAGACAATAAA
The DNA here is from genome assembly GCF_052094955.1 of Ictidomys tridecemlineatus. Lineage (NCBI taxonomy): Eukaryota > Metazoa > Chordata > Mammalia > Rodentia > Sciuridae > Ictidomys > Ictidomys tridecemlineatus. The sequence continues at coordinate 190,686,676 of NC_135478.1, read as the reverse complement.
GAAACAGTAATTTATAACAAATAAGCTTCACTGTGAATTGAATATGGTTCTATTTCATAAAATGTTATTAGGCTTTTTTATTTATGAAAATTTATTAGACCATTGTGGTTTGAAAATTGCCATAGTGGAATTTGTATATCCAATTTTTTTAAGGAAACTGTATCATCCTTTGGGTCAAATTACTCTTTTCAGACTTCTATCCAGTTAGCCATAATGTTTGAGAGTATGACTAAACTGCCTATCAAAGCACTGACCAAAAGTATCAAATATGAGGGATCTTATTCTCTACTTATTAATCTTTCCCTAAAGGACCTCTTCTAAATAACTGACCATGGCTAGAAAAATGATATCACCAAATCAGAATGTTTTTCATTCAGTCATAGTATTATACTCAGTGTAGCAGGAAATAGTTTGCATGACAGTACACATGTAAATGTCATTGCATATGTCATTTATGGTGTATAGGGTTGTTATGCAAGATTCACAGTGATCACATTGGAGAAAACTGTCTCTGATACACCAAATAAAATGTGCTTAGTAAAAATTGCTAGCAATTTTTTTCTAGCCATATAATGGCATGGTAAGAGCACAAAACAAAACTACCAGAAACAAACCATTTCTCAAGCTGTAATATCCACAGGACAAGTGATCTAAATTGCTGAAACAAGGGGAGTTCATCACAGCACTGCAAAAGAACTTGAAATATAACCTAAAGGCAAGTGAAATACTGATTCCCAGCTTTGAAATAACAGCAACAAATTTACCTACAGACAGAAGATGCATGGAAGCAATAAACGAATTATACAAGTCTTACACATGCAATCTGATTATTCTGACCAAAGTGTTAATTGGATCCTAACTGCCAGATCTGATATCTGTGGTCTTGTAGTGGGAAACCTTTCAAAGTGATGAACTGTAATTCACTGAGCTGCTTGAAGCACTTGTAATTTACTGCATGTCATGCTATGAAGAGCCTGACCTAATGGACTTTACATTACCTATAATGCTAGAAACCTTTCAACAAGACTAGTTGGTAAAAAGTAATCGTGGAAGTCTATTGAGACAGGATGAGCAAAACTATATCTTAAACACAGCTTTATAATCTTATGGAAAGTCAGTTATTAAACAAAATAGGTGCAACACTGAAGAAAATAGTATTCTGTCCAACATAATTTACAACAATATGATATCTTGTAATGTAAAATTAAATAGAAGTACAAGGTATAAAAAGGACCTAGGGTAGTTTTATAATATAACCTAAATGCTATAGAATATTGTCAGGTTTGAGCTATTCATGGGTGAAATTCTTTTGC